>NW_010324563.1:42965-64161 GCF_000700745.2 Antrostomus carolinensis | reverse complement strand
TCCCTACTTAGAAACCTTATTAGTAAGTAGCCTCTGCTCAGTTCAGATGAGTTTGTTGCCAGATGTCTCTACAGGCAAGACAGCTTGTTAACCTCATTCTAATAATAAATATGAGCACTGCTTTCACAATACCTTTCAGCATGGGAATTCAAAGTGGTTTAAATATGTTGAGCATTTTAACAGCAACGAAAAACAAATTTTGTAAGTTTTGTTTTAACCTTGTAAGAGCAGAGGAAAATTAACGTGGGGAAGAGTAGAAATATAATGGGATAGCTTTGTCTTTCCAATGGATGACAACCTACAAGATCTTAGGACAAACTTCATCTTTAATAGCCTTTTTGATGCTATTGAGATCCATGTCAGCCAACAAAGATGACTCCCAGAGAGAAGTTTGTATAAATGTGCTCTATGCAACCACTGAATAGCATGTGTCCAACGAAATGAAGGAAAGCATCCCCTTGGACTCTACTGTAGTAGTTCAATTGCTTTCCTGCTAGGTTTTACTTAACATACAGTGAACCCATTAAATTGGTCTTTGCTCCTCAGGTATGTTCAAGAGCTTCAGGGAAGATCAAGAATAGGACGTCATCCTGCATAACAGTCGTCTTGTGCACGGCCAAGCTTTTCTCCAGGTAATTATCCTATCAGCAGTGCTGCCCTGCTCCTGTAATGGTCTGGCTCTGAGTTCAGCTGCCCTCAAAATCCTTAAGCAGTGAAGACTTGGTTTCTTCAGATTTTCCTTATCCTAAAGAAAATGTGATAGGAGTGCCTTGGGACCCTCATGGCCCTCCTAAGAGCTTGTGCTGCTTGTGATGACAGGTTGTCTAGGTGCTGCCAGTAGCAGTACTATTCCTTCTCCAAAGGAGATGTTCTGCATCTGGACCTGATCCATGGGATTAAGTCCATCTTTGCAAAGCTCCTGTGCTTAGTACACGCTGGTGAAGGAAAAACTTTTTTCCAGGCAAGGCGTGATGGCTCAAATTGACCAGCCAACTTCTGTATGCTGGAGGACAATGTGTGAACAAGGGGGAATCCAACATCCATGGTACTAGAAGCTTTTCACACTGATCCAACACTTTGGAAGCACCACAAGTTATTTTTTGGGCACCATAGCATTTGGTATGAGTGAACTGTCTTTTATGCAGAAGGGAAGAAGGTCAGAGCCCTACCCCATGCTGTCAGCTACAGGACTCCCAAATCTCCTTGGGCTGCTGGATGTGCAGCTGGGAGCATGGAAGCTCTGGGAGCCCCAGATCAGCATGGCAGAGCTACCTGGGAGCTGCAGACCCTCAGTGCCTCAGACAGGGTTTCTGCCAGTTATACTAGCAACCAGGCACAGATCCAAGGGAATTTAGCCTGTATTTCAGTGGGAATTTATTCATTTAGATGAAAGAGAGTTTGTTTGTTTTCAGTTAATCATTGCTTTCCAATGAAGAAAACATTTTGTCAGAGAATTCCCAGCAAACTCTACCCATGATTCACTTTCTAGGTTTCAGCAGTGAAACTCGAAATCAGCTCCAACGCTCTCTCCCCCCCCTGCACACAAAGCTTTTTAACAGCCTTCACTTCTGCAAAGGCCCTCCCAGGGCACACTGACCTTGCTGCAGTTCAGTAGCACTGGAGAACACAGCCCCCATGGACAGGGGGCATGCTTTGAAATTTGGTTGTAGTTTAGCTTCTGTAGCTCATTTCCTCACTTTTTCTTCTTCAGCATTTATTACAAAGCCCCAAAACATCATTTTCTCCTCAGTCTCCCTCCAGAAGTACACTGGCATGGCTGGTCTACTCTTTTCTGAGATAGCAAATTGGCTAGAGACCTCAAAAGTTGAAAAGTGTTGGCAGCTGCCACCATTTTGTCAGAAGACTCTAAAATCTACTGGTTTTCATATAGCTTCAGTAACCAAACCAATATGATAAATACTAATTTTCACATTCTTTTACTTTTGTTCCCTCGTGGTGGTAGGAAAAAGATGCAATAATTGAATTGCAAAAACGAGAGAGAGGAGAGAAAAGAAAAAAGAAAGATCTCCAGGTTCTGAGCCTTCTAGTTCAAAGAAGCAGGGCTTGCAAAGGTCTCAAAGACAGGAACTTACACAGTTTGTGCCAATAAGCAGATGCTGAGGGACAGCGACCCTGTCAGTTGTCTCTGAGGGGAAGCTGTGGCACGACTCAAACCACATTGGATATGAGAGAATCCACACTGACACTCAACCACGGGTACAAATCCACCAACCTCTGCTAATTCTTGTGCTTATGGAAACACTTGTTTTCCATTTCATTAGTTTGAACTATGTCTTCCCATGTTAAGGAAGACAGATTTTCGATGTTTTAAACAGAGTCAGCAGTAGAGACGGCGAGAGGTCTTTTCATTTTTTTATAATGGCAGATTGCTGAATTCTTTAATAAGCAAAGATTTTTTTGTTCAGCTGTTTATAAGATGCTTAACAAAGTGAGATATTAATACAAGTAGAAAATATAAACTGAATATAACTCACTTCCTCTCTTGGGGCTTGTGGTTTTCTCTACCTTCAGGTTCTTGAGCTGTCCTCAGTATTTAATGAAATACAAGGTAGGCAGGGCATGAGCTGTGAGTATATACTTAATTATTTTTTTTAAATAAAAAAAAAATCTTTTCTCTTCTTTTCACTCTGTAAAGAAGAAAATGAGTAAAAGTCTGAAGCCTATTTTTTTTGTTTAACACCATCCTATGGAAATACACCCCAGCCCTGCGGCACTTGTCAGTGCCAACCCCTTGCTTTACACTAGGCAAAGATTTGGTGCTGTGTGTTTTGCCCTTTGAGTGTGGGGAAAACACCATGGGAGAAAAAAAAGTGCTAGCGTTTTCCATTTCTTTCATTAATCCTCTCAGCCTACAGAATTATCGTTATCATTCAAATAAAATGATAACAAACCCAGCCATCTGCTTAAAAAGCCCAGGCTGGTCATAAATCCACTGGGTCCCTTAGATTTAAAAGAGGGGAAAATGCTCCGAAGCAAAGAGGCTCTTATGCAATGCCAGCCCTCTCCCTGGGAGCGCTGAAACCTTTAATCACCTACAGAGGGGGAGACTCACCAAGGCCGGGGAGCCCCATGTCAATATTATTCCTCTTACATAACATCCTGCTTTATTTGCTGATTGAATGGGCTTTTTTTTTTTTTTTTCTTTTTCTTTTTTTTTTTTTAAACTGAACTTGTCCCTCGGATGCCAAAAGAGCTTAGTGGTAAATTGCAACCCTCCCCAGAAGAAAAGCAAACCTCACCCACAAGCAAAACCAAAACACCATCACAGATTGAGATTTTCTATCTAAAACTAAACAATCATTAACAACAAATAACCCAGCGAAGAAGGTACAGCAAGCAATGGGCACCTTGTTGACACAAAAAATTTAGGGCTAACCTGGCAGGACAGAAAGACAGAGCTGCCCCTCTCTCCCACAAAGCTGAACCACCTACTACATATTTTCTTTACCCTCCTGCAGGGAAAATGTTTTATTGATAAGGCCTCTCCTAGGCTTGCGATTACCCCTCCAGGGCTAAGTGAGATTTGAAGCTGGTCAGCTTGACAACATGTCTAGACAGTCTCTTTCATTGGCAAACACTCAGCACACCTGAGAACAGAACAGTGAGTCCAATAATGTGCAAAGCTGGGCAGGAGGAACCTTTAGGGGCACAATGAGGAGATTCCACAGAGATGCTCACATACGTGCGTACCGCAAGAAGTCCTTTTTCATGGGTGCATGCACAGCTGTGCCCGCTCCTGTCCAGGTGCCCAGCTTTGCACAGTTTGACATAAAGCACTGGCTGTGTTTCCTGCAAGTAGACAAGCAAGCACAGCCACACATGCAGCAACAAAGCCACCCTTGATGCACATACACACCTCTAGAGCCAGTGGGGCAGCTACCCCCCATATCTTCCTGTACCTCCTCGGTGGTGACTTGGCAAGGGGTGACTTACACCATGCTAGTGTGTGCCGTGTGGTGATGCCACGTGGCACCTCCAGCTCCCTGCCATGTGCCTGTTGCATCAGTAGCTGAACTATTAGGGAAATCCTTCTGCAGGTTACAACCTGATGCTTTAAGACAAACAAGCAGAGAACTAGTTTTCTTTAAAACACAGCAGCTTTGGAGAGGGGAAGTCACCATATCTACCTTCCAGTGAAGACTATGGTCCCTTTCATAGCAGATCCCTGGGTTCTGTGATACCCACAGGTATATGCCCTCTCACTGGGCACGCTGGCATTCTAAAGACCATGTATTTGCACATGAAAATAGACCTCCATCTCTTGTCCTGCCCTCTTCCAGGGTAAGCGCATTCACAAGCACCAGTGCTTGGTCCATCAGCTCAGCAGTAGGGACTCTATTCGCTGGCATTCATGTGCAAAAGGAAAGGGTGGAGATGTTGAGATTCCCCCAGGACAGCTAGGCACTACGATTGCCCTTGTCATCTTGTAGGCTCATATGATAAAGCTGCTGTCTGCAGACCAGGCCCATGCC
The DNA here is from genome assembly GCF_000700745.2 of Antrostomus carolinensis. Classification (NCBI taxonomy): domain Eukaryota; kingdom Metazoa; phylum Chordata; class Aves; order Caprimulgiformes; family Caprimulgidae; genus Antrostomus; species Antrostomus carolinensis. The sequence goes on along the minus strand of NW_010324563.1, from coordinate 59,668 downwards.
AACCGAATTGTTGTCTAGGCCAACCAACACCCACAGGGCCCAATCCCTTTTGTGCTCTTCCTCTTTGAACTGGGTAGAAATCATCTTGGTGAAAACCTCTGGTATTTTTAGGCAAGAGCAGAGCTGCCTGAATGGCTCATGGCTGGTTCCCCGCTTGTCCCTGGGGAATGGGGCATGCAGAAGGCAGGGAGGAAAAGGCACGGTCACAGCACGCTGTTTTGCAGCTGTCCTCAGCTGCCTGGGTACCACAAAGAGCCTACGGGCAGTTTATTCCAGTAATAATATAGGCCTGAAGAAACTCCATGTATAGGAGGAATACAAAGTTCGCTCAGAGCCACCTTTGCTAAAAAGTGGGACCAAAGACCTGAGAACAGCTTCCCTCTGGTCCTGTTTAGCAGCTGGCTGACTCAGCTGAACATCCATCATGCAGTGAAATGCGATAATTGTCTTGGTCTGTGCTCCCCAAACCTGCCAACTGTGGCCGATGCCCACTGTTAGCAAATCCGACCCTCATTATCCGCTCTCCACCCTCGTCTTTCCAAGGCGCCGAGCACTGCAGTGCTCAATTAAGCACCCGCCATCAAGTTGCTTCTAGGCTGATTTGTCATCGCCAGCATTTGTTTGGGAATGTTTGTTGGGAAGCACATGGTGGCAGGGTCAGTGTATGTTGCTGAGGTTTTTCTTCTTGTGCCTGGGGGCCAGAGAGCTTTGTGCATTTCTCAGTATGTTAAACTCAATTAAAAAAAAATTAAAAAAACAACATCAGGATAACTTAAAGCAGATGTGAACACAACAAGCCTGAGACTCTTCTGAGCACAAACACGGCCATATCATTGCAATTCCAAAAGGCTTTTCTGGCAAGCCTCCCCTCCATGTCCTACATTCTTTCATTCCGAGGAAGACAAACAATTCATACTGGAGCAGCAAGGCACGTTTTTCAAATAAACAGGTTCCCTCAAACAATTTTTGCCTTTGTGTCACCCCAATACACAAATTCCACTCTTAAAGGATCTTCTGGGATGATCTAAATGAGAACTTGTGTCACACCTTTCATTTAAGGAGTTCAAAGCATCACAGCTTTTGTGAGTCTCTCACATGGTAGTGTTTCCACCTCCATATCCCAACACAGTGTCTTCATGACCTGAAGTTACAGAGAGAATCTGTGGCATCTGTGGGTGCTAAAACCAGAAATACTGTGGCACCTTTCACTGCTGGAAGAGGAACATGGCTGGAATGTGAAGGGGACTAATTGCTGGTGACTGGGGACCCATTCTCTGAAAACCAGGTTTTTTGACTGTTTCTGCTCATCACCAACAGGTCTGTGTTTTTTAAGAACAGCTAACCCTATTTCAATGGCTCAAACACAGGGCCAGTTCTGGACAGAAGTCCAGTCTGTAAGGCGTTACCTGATTCACTTCTTACCTTAATTTCATCTCTGTCATTTCTCCCTGTGTCCCTCAGTCTGGCAGGTGCCTTGACTGAAGTCACTTATTCCTTCCCACTAGCTTCTAAGTTTCATGCTTACTTTGCCAGCTACTTTTGACTGGCTTTGACTTCTCCGACTAATTCCTGGACTCTGCTCTGGACCTGCAATGAGCTCTCTATAGCTCCACATTGCTCCCCTTGTCTCTTGACGGGGAAAAACAATTTTATTATTTCAAAGTTTTGTTTCATTATATGTTTTCCGTAGTCTCCTCCATGAGAAAGAACAGAGGTTGTCTCTGGAGAACATCAGGAGATGGGTGGAGACAATTCCAAAATCTACACCTGGGATTTAAGACTGTTTCTCCTGGGCCTTTCACATATGAGGAAACAAAACTGAGGCAGACTCAGCTTATAGCTCTAACCTTCCACCCAGGGAAAGGAGAAAGAAAGGCAGTACTAGCAATCTCCATTTCAAATCAAGGTTGCTTGGAAATACTTTGAGCTGTCCTGTGTGGCCAACTTGAAGGATTTTTTATGCCTTTCAGTTCAATGGCGTTTAGATTAATGAAATAGATTGTAAATAATGAATAGTAGATGCACTAAACATAACAGGAGATAGTAAATAATAAGTAGTAGACAATAAAATAGATTGTTTCACACAAAATAAATAAAGAGGGATTAAAACAAAGAGGGAATGCTTCCTGCAACTTAGGCACAGAGGAATGGCTTGAGAACAAACAGATGGTCAGTCCACCGGTGAACACTTTCAATCCATACCACTTTCTGCCCTGCTACAGCTTCATCACAGGTTTCCAAGCTGGGCTAAGTAGAGTGCTGTTCACTTGGTACAGATGTGATGGCTGATGTAATTAAAACTCAGTGACTACAGTAGAAGGGTTGAAGCAAGAGAAATGAGATAGCCTTCACAGCCCAGAGAAGGTGGGTTGTTGCATCCTGTCAGAACAGAAATATCTGTTTCATCCTCCTAATAGGATTTTCATATTCCTCATGAGCTTAACATGGGAAAATATGTAAAAAAAAAAAAAAGTTATCATTCCAAATCATGATGATGAAAAATCTTTAAATCTCACAAATCCCTCTAAATCCCTTTACAGGATTCTGTATTTCTCACAGTAAGTTCCTTCAGTTAATTCTGCTACTGAGTTAAGGTACCCAGAGGAGAAATAAAAAAGCTGTGCTTGAAAAACATTTTTCTTTGACTGCTGGACTTCACAGGACCTGAAAACCCAAGGGACAGGCACCCCATATCAAGGACAGCTGCATAAACTTCCTGAGCACAAGAAATTAATCATAATAAAAGGCTTTTTAATTTTTTTTTTAAACAGTTAGGTACCAAAGATAAAACGGTTATTTCCCAGAATTGTTCCTGTTTGGCATGGCTCCTGATTGCTTAGATGAAGAACTTTTATTATTGAGCTTTTCATAACCTCTACCCTCAAAATCTGGGGATTGTCTTACGTGGAAAACACAGAATGCACTAAAATTGCAAGCATTCCTGGCTTTTGCATTCCCTCACACCAATATTCCTTCCTCCCCTTCAGCAACTCACCCCAGGGCCATGTGGGCAGTAGTGTCTGAAGGCTGCTTCCAAGCTGACTTTTGGCTAGTAGAAACAATTCTGAAAGTTGGATAAGACTGAATCGAGCAAAGTAAATCACTATATAAGCCTACCCATATTTGCCTCTACTTCCATAAGATGGTAAATTGTGTGCTTAAGGGTTTCAGGCTTTTCCCATATTGATTGACGTTTCAGATATCCCTGCCTACAATGCTCAAAAGCTGTTTGCTGCCAATATTGGTCCTATGTTGCTCTTTAGATGGCTCTACAACACAAAACCATGGCTCCACTCTGCTGCATGAATGGATAGGAAATGAGAGCTCAGTGCTTATGATCTGGAGCCAGCTCCACAGAGTGACTTGGGAATGAGAGCCTAAATCTGAGCAGAGTAGTGTCCACTCACAAACCAGGCTTCAGTTGAAGCTGGTGCACAGGAGGTAGGAGGAGGCAGAGGAGAAACACCCTCCTGCTGCCTAAATACAACATGAACACAAACGCTGCAGGCACTTTACAACTTTTTTCACCCTGAATCTTCAAGCAACGGGGAAATGAAACTAAACTGAGAGCCAGGCAGAAGCGAGTCCTATCCTGTTCAGGCTGGGGCATGGGGGCAGGAAGGGATGGGCAGCACAGCTGGGATCTCATCAGATGACATCAGAATGCACATCACAGCAGCTGGTCCTGAGGCAGGAGGGACGGGGAAGCTGCCTCCATCCCCATCTGCCAGAGCCGTGTCCAGTCCCGTGCTGTAATGGCATTAGTATTGTTTCATCACGTACGAACACTGATTCTAACTGCTAGCTTGTCCCATAGGCTACATGGGCAGAAAATAAATTTTAGGGACACACTTGATCTGTAATGGCCTTTAACAACAAAAACAAACATAAAGCTCTTAAGTGCAAGAGGGGAAACTGTTATTTGGGGGTGGAGGAAGAATTATGGCTCAGTTCTACAGGGCATTCACTCAGAGGAATAGTCCCTTCAAAATTATCATACAAATCTAGAGGCTTTTCAGCAATTTTAGCTAAATCCTTCAGGCTTGTACACACAAAGAGGTTAATTTGGTTTCAAGCAGTATGGATTAAAAGAAGAACTGTTATTCCTGATTAATTCCATCTGTGGTCACTCCTATTTTGGAATAAAAATGCCTAACTGAACCAATGCAAGTCATCCTCAACCTGGTTTAAGTTTGTTAAGAGTCAGTCAGTCTTTTCCAGGTAACTCATAGAAACAATTGGTTGGTAACAGTCAGGAATTGCTTCACAGGCAGTCAAACCTTTACTGGGCCAGAGAAAACACCTGGAATGGGGTATATTTACTAGATCAGACTCAGATATCAAGTATACCATTAAAAAGTTCAGGATAATTCTGTTTTCTTCCATAAGCCAATTTTTGATCTAACCTAGTATTACCAAGATAATCTGACCACTGATTTTAGGGGAAGTTTTTCCAAGAACTGAATAAAAAAGCATTAGCAGACCTTCAGCAATGATTCAAGGGGAGTCATTCACACAGGAAAGGGTGGCAGGACTGACTATTTCCATATAACTAGTTTAATAATTTTTGATCTGGAAAGAAAGTTTCAGAGGAGGGAAAGCATCAAAGGCCTCAAGTTGCTTGTAATTTATTTTTTTAGCTAGAATTCATGTTTAATCTGTTATAACAAGCAATGAAATGTTTTATGAACTTTTTCTGACGCAAACAGTGAGAAATCCAAACACTTCACCATTCAGGAGACTAAAAGTCCAGAGGTACCGTGAAAGCTGAAGAGCCAGCTGAAGGGAGCGTTAGAGCATAGCCAAGGACAGCCAAAGCTGGAGGTAAGGTACCAACAAACTACCCGTGAGTTCAGGGGATGCTCTGGGGCCTAAATGTGGAAATATCTATCAACTTGCCACTGGGCTGCAGTGCTCTCAGAGACAGCATTGCCTCCACACCTGCCTTCTGCGCAGGAGTAAAGCCTGCACAGCCCATGTGCAAATCTGTGTTTCTATAAACCATCAGTTTCCCCCTGCAGAACACAGCCACATCCAAAAGGGAGCATGGCAACTCCATGAATGCAACATGCCAGGGCAGGCTAAGACAGAAAGCAAAGGGAAACTATCTAGGATGGGATATCTGGTCCTGTAGCAACTCATTCAGATGAACTCCAGCAAAACATCTCCCTCTTCCTACCCCACAGGCAGAACTTTGCCTACCAAATTCACATCACCCTCTACCACAAACTCTTGCGTTGCCAGGCCAAAACCACACCTTGCACAAACTGAGATCAGAGAGATAATCCTAAAAACTACCTTTATAAATCTCTGTGTATTGGATGAAGAAAGGAGGAATTGATTACTTGATTAAAAAAAAAGTGAGCAGTAATATGGGAATCTTATAAAGCTGGAAGTTTTAGCCCAAAGCACCTTTCAAGTTTCTGCTGTCACTCTCAGACTGTCTTGCTGCTGTGTCCAACATGACTTTGGGATTGTTAATAATATACATCAATGTACAGATCTCTCAGATCAGGCAGATTAGACTAATAGATAGATCAAGTAATTTGAAAAAAAAAAAAAAAAGGATCATTGGGTAGTAGACACCATATAAACATCAGTCACTGTTATTTACTGCTTGTGAAGCACAGCAGGGTACATAGAATAGGGCAAGAGGGGGCCCGTCACCAGGCTGCAAAGGGACAGAGATGCCAAGCTATAAATATGCTGATGTATTTTTACATTTGTTGTGGCAAAGTCAGGATGGTCGTTGTGATGCTGGGATGTTGCTGGGGCTGTTTTCTAATTATAATTAGATTCTGTTACTTTTCCAGTGTCATTATCAGAGACAGAGTCATGTGTACTTGCTTTTAAATGCTCCTGGCCATACTAATTATTCTGGGCACAAGGAAACTCCACAGGCAGAAGGGAAATAATTCCAGTCCCAGGAGCGCCTCCTTCCGCTGTCAGATGGTGGGTACCATTCTCTGTCTAATACCACCACCATCCACAGCAAGGACATGCTGGAAGATGCTGTGACTGACATTCCGATGGCAATCGCAGCGTGCACTCCTCCAGCAGCACACCTGACGGGGTACTGGATGTCTCTCTGCAGGCGCTCTTGCCTTCCCCTTGCTGCCTACCCTTACATGCTGGTGCCCTCACGTCTGTAGGCTTTTTTGCACCTGTGGATTCAGAGGCAGGATTTGAAAGCAAATGTACTGGAACATTTTCAGAATACAAAAATAAACGACACCTGTCACTATAAAATGACTTGCTGAAGCAGCCATGCTTGAATGTCCATGCCTCATCAGATCGCCTGATGCTGAAAGGGCTTTTTGTGGTTGCTTGTGGTACCCTTGCTCTGCATTCCACAAGTGCCACTATGGGAACCTTCCCAAACATACTGCAAGGAGTTGTGCCCAGGAAAACCAGGACCCTGGGATTTGTGGGTGAAGCTGATGTGCAGAAAGGTCCCAGCTGAAAGCACTAGAGGACTTACCGGAGCAGTTCCTAACTTGCAAATCCACAGAGAAGTGAAATTAAATGATTGGACTTGACAGCTAGGGACAACTACATTGCCTCTGTTTAATCTTCCTTGTAGGATAACACAACCAAGGCAAGGGAAGGAGACAGACTGTCACACTAATACAACACTTGAGGACAATTTTTTTTTTTAATCGTATGCTACCAAGGGCACTTCTGACACTAAACAAATAGTAGGAAGAAAATGGAGATGGTTCTGTACAAACTTGTGAACACTCCTAGAAGCCCTGGCCATACACACCTGGGCACTGCTCAGCCTGATCAGGTTTGATCGATGCTCAGGTATCTCAGTGAGCACTTCATCTCCTTGACACCGAGCTAGGAGATTCCAGATGCTCCATCTGAGCCAATCCGAGGATGCCTCCTGCGCTGTGCAATAGCCTCTGTAACTGAAATGTAAAGACTCATGGTCCATCAGACCCTCCAAACTTCACCCTGTTCATAGAGCTTTATCTTTAGATCTGATGCATTCCTTTATGTTTTTGTCTGAATTAATTACTGGAGCTTCAGAGGGAAAAAGCCTTTGAGATCATTCATTTAATCAGCTGCAGGCTATTCTTTACATCGTCTCTCTGTGTGTCAGAGGAAGAACTGACTGACCTGACTCTTTCATTCAAACTTCCATAGTAAGTATTTATGGTTTTCCCTAGTTACACTGGCTTTAGGTCCAGAAAACAAGGTACTGGTGCCCAGTGTGTGTCTTCCTTTGCTCAGCATCAAGCCCTGAGTTTTACTTCCCTTTTTATCAACAGCTCTTTCTTCCTGATAATGATTCCTTTAAAGCATTTGTAAATTTTTTTGAAGTCACCTTTTAATCATCTTGTAGAGCTAGGCCATGTATACTTAGCTCTCTTAACCTTACTTTATTTAGCTGCAAGGCAAGATTCTCCCATCAAATAATGCTTCACCTTCCCCACTCTGTCTGTACATCAATTACCCTCAATCCAAGGCACCAGTCACCCCTGCAGCATGGGGTGCTCCACAGGCGGGTGCAGGACAGGGTGATGGAGGAGAGCATTTCACCCCACTTTACAGCGTGGAAATGTAGGGAGACAACCCAAAAGAATCCTTTTTTTGCTTTGAAGAACACTATATTCATCCTCTAAAACAGGAAAGCTAATTGGCTGGCTGCTCTGACAGTATTTTCTCTGGGGAAAAAATGTTGCACTCCTTCAACATTCAGCATTTTTTAATCCTGTTGCCAAATGCTTTTCTCTGAATTAATATTGGTGGAATGAAAAGGCTTTCTTCTCTGCTCTAGCCTTCTCTCCCAGGATAAATCTTTTTGGAATTTGCTTTATATATTGTGCTTTTGAATGTTAAAAAATGACTGTGAGAATGTCGCCTTCTCATTAACAGAATTTACTACATATTTTCCTCCATTGTTACCAGTACAGTTCCAGCAGTGTTAACAATGGGAACCCTAGAGCAAATGGTCTGGCACCAGCACTTGTCATCTAACTATGGCTGGTCAAAAATGTGTTTGAAAAGTGGTTTTGTGTTTTTAAAATGTGCTTGTTTTGAGTAAGCATTTCCAAATGAGTTTTTAAAATTTAAAAAAATCCAATTTTTAGTTATATTTTAATCAGGAAGATGTTGGGGATTTTGTGCTTTTTTTGGGGAGCAACTATGGTGGTAAAGGAAAGCAGGTACCCCATTACCTGTCTTTTTCTTGACTGGGGGCAGGAAGTTAACAAAAAAAAACCCCAAAGAGGTATGATTTTCTTCATCAGAATGAAATTAAGCAGTTCTTTTAAAATTCAAAATGTCTAACAAAATGGAAAAAAAATCATAAACCTTCTGATGTCTTTAAAAAATTTATTCTAGTGTATACCCCTTCTCTTTGTAACACACAGACCAGTGTCAGTATAATAGAGCCATCATGACAACAGTGTGCAAGTTTTCAAATTTCCACAAAGCTTTCAACACTGCAGGTAAAGAGACCTTGGCTAGATTCAGCAGCAGTAGGAAATGTTTAAATAGTGTTCCTAGCACTGGTGGGAAGCGTAGCAGCAAAGCTCTCTTGTTGAAAGCTCTGTGGAATTCAGCATGGTCCCCTCTGATACTAAAACTTGGTAATCTACAAAAGCTGCTTCCATTCATCAGAAACTACTGCTACTTTTTTTCCCTTTTGCAATTACTTAGATCTCCTTTGTTGCCACAAATCTTTTCTGTAACTAAAACACAGCAAAAGCACATGCTCTGAAATCCTTCAGCTGTGCCTTTCTATAGCCATGGAAACAGAGTTTTGCATGCCCAGGGCAAGGCAAGGTGGATTTGTTGGGTGGGTTTTTTTGTTTTTTTTCCTTGCAATCTGTCACAAAGTCTATTTGCTTCTCGTGAATATACAAATCAAGATCCTGGACTGAGGCGTTTTTATTTCGACTCAGACCAAAGGTCACACCTGGGCATGACCTGAACTTGACCAGCTTCCCTCAGTGAACTGTTTTTTATACTGTTCTCATAATGAATTTAAGTCATCAGCTGTTAATACTTCTGCAAACCTACTGCTTCCTTCCTGGTGTTAGAGAAGGATTCAGAGGACCCAGTTAATACTCACAGCTCTATCCAATTTAAGAAGAGGATTTGGAGCTCAATTAGGTCGCTTATTGGCTGCTTCTGAACCTGAGCTGGGACTAAACTGTGTTAGAACCTTCCATTGGGTCAGACCAAAATAACCTAAGATACGTCAGCACACCTGAACAAAAGCTCCTCTCTGCTTCCCATTTAATGCTCTATGTTCCTGGTGGTCCTGTGGAAATGCCTGTATTTGTATAAGAACTTACGCACTGACAATGCAGCCTCTTTTATTTCATGCTGGCGTAAAGTGGTATTATTAATAGTTTGTGATCTACTGCACCTTTCATCTGAGGATCTCTCTCAAAGCATTTTAGGAGGCTGAATCAATTTTCAAAACACTCCTGTGTAATACTATCCCCATTTTACTGGAAGGAAAACTAAGGCAGTGGGAGGCAATTTTCCCAAGGGTTCATTGGTAGAGTCAGAAATAGAGCCCTGGGCTGGCACTCCAAATATAGCTTACATTCTCATCCCATGGCTGAAACCCGAAGGCAGGAGTCCCCCCTTTCAACACTAAACATACCTTCTGCCTGGTGGTTTATGCTTCCGAAACGGCTGCCTGTTGCCATGGGAACTGCAGTTCAGATGCTGGACCAGATTTGCTTCTGTTACATCAATGCAAATCATGAGCAAATTCATTGAAATTAATGGAGCTACTCCAGATTTGCATGGGGGAGGGAGGATACAGAGCAGAGTCAGTCCCTCTGGATTTTATATAAAAGGTGGCAATCTCTTTTAATTGGGAGTGGGAAAACAATTCTTTGATCATTATAGGGAAGAAGAAGATGAAGGATACCTCACAACAAAGGTATAGGAAGTTAATCTGAGAACATGACTTTACCTAGGGTGACTTGATGTCCTCAGACCTACTTCTGACCATTACCAGCTGAAGCTCTTGGAGTTCCCAAACAAGTGTACTGCTTCCTCCTTGCACTGAGCAAAGACCAGATTTATGCTTTTACTGGGAGAATAGGGGATGGTGAAGAATGGAGTCAGGGTCTACAAACAGAAAGTTGGAAGGACCAGTTTGTGCTGCTGTTTGCAGGACAGGTCTCACAGGGATGGAGTGTGTAGTGAGTCCCCAGATTGCCTCCCTGTGGCCTTTTCCAGAAGGAGAAGGGAATACCTGGTGGAACAGGAACCTGAATAGACAAACAATTTCTTTAGTGTCTGCCACAACACTGCCAGCACCTGGACTACTGATGACCAGGAAAGTGGAAGAAATGTGGGAGGCAAGATGTAAAATAGAGAGACCTCTTTTAGGAATAGTAACCATCGCCTCATAGCTGCCTCCTTACCTTGCAGCAACTCACTTCTGTAGGCCAGAGAGCAAAAATCAGAGTGGCACAGCCTGTGTCCCCTACCAGTCATACACTGCTTTGAGTGCAGTGGGAGATGGAGGCTGGGACTGGGGGAGGAAGAGTGTGGTATACTACAGGGAAGGGGCATCTCAAAGGCTTGGAGGTTGTTCACCCTGCACTCGTACTAACGCACAAAGTCTAATTTGAGATGAACTTCTCCTATGATACTGGAAAGTAAACCATCCTGTGTCCAAGGCTGAGTAAGCAGCTACTGTTTCATACAGTTCACAAAGATACTGGAAATACCCTCCTATAAAGCACAGTCTTTCACACTGGCAGGGGATATGCTGTTAATCTGGCTGGACCTCAAACACTTTAATCTACAGTTATTTAACTTCATGAATTAATATTCAAACTTCCCAAGCTGCCAGCCATGCAGATTAAATTGTTGCTGACTATCCAAGGGTAACCCTTTGGATCAGGTAGATTCAGTACTGAAAGAAGGTATTATCACCATGGCAAAACTGATGCAGAATTTGCGAGTGGAGACTCCTGAATATCCAAGCAAGAGATGGGAAGCCTATGAGCAGCAAGGTTTGGCACCATCTGCTGTTCCTGATGGTAAAAATCCTGCAGAAGTTTCAGATCTGTTTAGACTGCAAAAGCTGTTCTCCTGATCTGGGGTCAAGGCATACCTGTCAGTGACACTGGATGGTGGTAGGACTCAGAACCCAATGTAGAGGACCGCAGCCACCGTTCCAGGGGGACATTGCAAGATCGGCCCTTGCATATGTAGAAGAGGCAGCAAAGATTGCCTTTGAAAACAGCACTGATCAGACTAAACATTGTGGCCTAATTGCATGGTGACCCTGCTAAACATCCCAAAGCTGGATCTGGGTCATGCACAGTCAACCAGGGCAAATTTTGGATATGCGTTTCAAAAGCTGTAGTATTTCTTGCAAAACAAACATTATTCTTTTGCTCACCTCAAAATACGAGGTCAATGCTCTGATTCAGTATCTCATCACATGCTAAAATTTTGATTTGTCCCATCGTTTTATCATAAGCCTGACCTGAGGTTCAAGCTTTTAAAGACATCTCCTCCCACACGTGAACATGAGGTTCAGGCTGAGGGTCCAAGGTGAGTGCTTTCCACACCTGCTGCTGGAACTGCTACCAAGCAAAACATGACCAGAGATAAAACAGAAATTAAGTTTCTATGCTGCCAAATTTTCCAGTATCTTAGCTGCAGTTCTGGGAAGATATGAATCCCAAGTTTTCCTTTCCTTTCCTTTCCTTTCCTTTCCTTTCCTTTCCTTTCCTTTCCTTTCCTTTCCCTTTCCCTTTCCCTTTCCCTTTCCCTTTCCCTTTCCCTTTCCCTTTCCCTTTCCCTTTCCCTTTCCTTTTTTAAAACAATTTTCTATTTTAAAAGATAGGGAAAAAAGCTTGAAAAAGCAACTTAAAATTGAGTTGTTGTAAGATAATAACAAATTGTGCTCTTACAGACAAATTAATGATTTTTCTGTCCACTTCATTGCATTTGTGAAGGCCCAACATATAAGATTTAAATACTTGGGGTTAGTAATACTACAGATGCCATTACTATGAGACAGCAATATCTATTCAGGAGAAGGGCAACAAGCCAACTTCTCCCCTTAAGTTAGCTCACATTAGTCTCCCACACAATCTCCTTGAAGATTTATATTCAGAGAATGGAGACTCTCCACTGACTCAGTAAATCGCACCGCTTTACATGATTACCATAATTTGAAGAGGTAAAACGTTTACATGAAAGGCACAAATTCTCAAAATTTGAGTTTTCGGCTCTTTGTTAAAATTACAGAGATTAGGCAGTCCTATTAGTATGGAACCATACTTTGGAAATAGCTGCTTGAAAAAGGACATTGGTCTAGTAAAAATGGGATTATTTCTAGGTCTGATGGAAACATCAAAGAATTAGTATTTCCACTCCCAGATGATCCAATATGCCCATTTTCTCAGAGATCCTGGAAGAGGGACATTTGAGGATGACAGTCACAAAAGTTTCCAGCACAACCTTCTGCTCCACACAGTTTTTTACAGACATAACTCTGCTGTACACTATAGGCAGTAGCTCTAGACATTGCAAGTCTTCTGTGTCTAAGAATGGCAATGAAAATCTTTTGGATCTCTGTATTACCAATACTTTTTGGAAATATAAATATATCATAGCACTAGGTAGAGAGTGAACAGATGACATCCAAACTACAGAGTTTTCTAATTTTTTCCTCCCAAGCATCTCTGACCATGAACCTACACCAGAATACCTTACTGGGCATTGTCCCCCATCCCTCATGGCTGCCTGTGGAAGCTGGGAACCAATGCAGTCATACCATTGGACTGAAGTTATAAAAGGAGCTTGCAAAGTCAGAAAATATTAGAAGACAGAGCTATGATCCTTCTGTGAAAAGGCCTTGTACCGGTGACTTTACCAACACAGCTTGCTTTTTCTGGCTTTGTCCTGTTGTTTTTTCCGTTACTGTTCACTGCCATTTTTCAGACTATGTAACTCTGTTCCCGTGGCAGAGGTCAGTTACAGTAATACTCTGAGCTCAAAAGGATGGAAGCCGAAAACTCTGTGTTAGCTAAATATAGATACAGTTGGGTTTGCATAAATAAATTTTACCTGTAAAAGCCAAAAGCATATAGCACACTGTGCTAAGTGAGTCCCTGATTACCTCTCCTCAGTAACGAGACAGACCGACATAGCAATAATATCCACAGACAAACCAGGTCCTAATTACATGACTGTGCCAAAACCGAAGAGCCATAAAAAGGGAGCAGCAGTAAATTATCTCAGCTGCTGCATGAAAATAGAAAAAAGAAGTGTTTGGCTATCATGTTCTCTAGCATGGCTTTCATTTGCTAGAGTTGGTGATTTGCCTGTTTTGCATAGCTTTTTGGCTTTGAAAACTCAAAGCTATTTTTTTTTTTCCCACAGTCAAAACCCATCCTGTCTTGTTCTCAAGGTCCCAACATGCAAACTGTACACACCTGCAGAATGGCCATGCCCTGCACCGATGCCACACAATGGAGAACCATGCAGAGATCCCTCAGGTAGCTGAGACCTGAGAGGCCAAGCCCACACTATGGTTTAGCATGGGTAGAGCTAACTCAGGTGCTGTCCAAACTTGCCATTAGTCTTCTCAGAAGCGAGTCCCTCATAGTGAAAAATCAGGTTCAGACAAATTAAAGTCAGCCTAATCTGGGTGCTTACAGGGAGGAGGAAGAAGATGCTGTGGAACAGGGATGCTCTGCTGAATTCCATGTGACATTCCAGTGAGGCCAAAGTTTGGAAAAACCCATTAATCTCCACAAACCTCTGTTTTCCCACATAAGAAACCAGAGTGATAATGCTCCCTTTCCTCAGAGAGAGGCCACATGGGTAAACCCTCTTACACTCCCAATAGGGACCAATTGCCAAAAGTTCTAAAATACGTAAGAAGTTCAGTCCCATTCCACAAGCATCTGGTCTTTATACTAAATTAAACCTAGGAATAAACCATAGAAATTAATGGCCAAAAAATGTGGAGTTTAAATCTCAGTGATCAAAATGACGTCAAAACATAAACCTACTAAGGAAGGAGCAGCCCAGCCTGTCACAAAACAGCTACCCCCTGCACTCCTCTGGTGCAGAGCCTGACCTACTTGATACATGTTCCTGCACTAAGGCCCCAGCACTAAGTATCTTAGACCCCTCAAATCGCATTCCGGACTTATAATTGCAAAGCAGCTGTCGGCCCTGAGCCCTGCCATCGAACCTCCCCATCTGTTCAGCCCATCTAGCATTACAGCAGAGGACAGCATGAAGGCTGAAACTGTATCGTATGTGAAGACAGAACCTGCTGCACTGCCCACAGGGCCAGATGAGATCACTTGCACTTTCATGGTCTTGAAATCTTTCAGGCTTCAGAAGAGCAGTGGGCAGAAGAAGAGGGGAGAAGGGACACAGACAGAAGGATCAAATTCTGCAATATGACTCTGGCAGCTGAGTCAAAAAGACAGACATCCTTAGCTTCACTGGGGAGGAGATGTTTGACTTCTGGCAGGGCTGAGAATCATTTGAGAGCCCCTTAGAGGAAAACCTGATACTGTGACTTTCCCCAAACCCTCCTCCTCCACATCTCTTGTTATTAACTGTTTATGTAGCTGTTGATTTTGCATAGTCTTAAATCATCTGACCTGAAATGTATACCTTGAGCAAAAGCCCTTCCTGAATTTGTGTGCTATTGCTTAGACAGGGCATTGATGGGGGAGTACCTGTCTCTGAGTCAACTGAAATAGTGGGCCCTGTCCCATAGTTGTTACCAATAGCGTCAGCAAAGCTCCAGATGAAAGCTGATCACTTGTCAGTCTCAAGAACATCTATGGAACTGTAGAGGAATGACTTCAAGATATGGCTTCAAGATTTGCACTAATTCACTTTCAGGGGAACATACCATATTTTGTCTGGGAGCTGGAAGTGCTTTGACTTGTTATTTTGTGAACACTTAAACTGTGAAAAAGCAGTGTACACAATCCACAACTCCTGACTCCCAGGACTTCTCAATTCTCCCTAACCCCAATCCCTAAGCCACTGCAAGCCAAGCAGACGCTAAGGAGATGGGAAGAACAAAGCATGATGCCATTCCCCTCCCACTGAAACTGAAGAAACGTGCTGTTGTCCTCCCAATTCCATCCATGACAAGTAATGGTGCAGGCAGCTCTGTGCTGAGCTCCAGTGGTCCTTGTGCTGACAGATGTTCGTGCTCAGGGCTACTAGGGTCACTTCCCCTATCCTGCCTTCTCAACTGGGATCTCCTCCTTTAATCCTGCTGCTAATGCCTCCAGGGTCCCAAATTGCTCTCAGGGTAAGCAAAATGTTCCCAGATGATCTTCCTGAGGAGTTTCTACAGGCTGGGACCTACCCATGAGAGACCCAAACCCACAACACAAGCAACATCTCGCTGACCAGAGCTCCCCATCCCACACTCAGCACAGCCAGGGTGCTCCATGACCTGCTGTGGCAGCAGTGCCCCAATCTGCTCGCCTCAGTCCATGCAAGATCGCACGTTGCCAGAGTAACTGTGCCTCCGAGCACTTCTGCGTGCGTGCCTGGTTGTGTGTGTGCGCACACGTGCGTGTGTGCTGGTGCCTGCGAGAGCCAGGCTCCCACATGGCAGCAGATTGGAGGCAGAAGCTAGCGTCTCACAAATTCATTTTCTGGCAGAGCATGGATGGGGGAAGGGACAAGTGCTCTTTGTCAGCCCACACGTTACACTGAGTCCCAGCCTGGATAAGCCAAACCTCTTACAGGCACAAAATATGTGTGCTGCCAGCAGCAGCTCTGCTTTAACTCCCTTGGACGAGCTGGCGCGAGGGCAGCTGTGAGTTCAGCAGCTGGAGCAGAAGGGATGGTGACGCACGACGCTATATCTGGAGATCTGCTTTATTGTTTTCCGTTTTAACCTCTGAACCTTTACGTTCTGAAGGACAGATCCTGAGCTCTGGGCATGCCCTCCCTGCACAGCCCTACAGACACTGGTACAGCTACTGGTGATAGTTCTCATCAAGAGTGGGCTTGAGACATTGCTGACCGGCAAACAAGGATATGTGTCATCATTGCCACTGGATGCAACCAAACAACACATTGCCCGAGTGCCCTATCCCTCAAAGTCCTCTTTTGGATCCAGAATCTGGAGCCATGTAGTTAGAGACGTCAGCCAGGACTTTATGTCTGGGGCAAAGAAAACTGTCTCCACAATTTACCTGCAGGATTATGCCAAGGCTACAGTTTGGTATTTTCATCACTCTGGTACGTGTTTCCTCCCTACCTACACGTTGCCATATTCAGAAGCTTTTGCAATCCAGAAAAATATCCACCACAATAAGAGGATACTGCCTTCTTGAAAGCCCCAAGTTAAGAAGGGCCATCATTTCCCAGGTTACTGGTGGAATCCCACTTAGGATTTAGGAGATCTCTAATCTCAGACTACTGGAAGGCTGGAGGACATACCAGGCAAAGTATCACTCTGTACCTCTCCTGATCTTCTGTCTCCACCACTGGCTAGGGCTAAAGACAGGATACAGAGCAACACAGATTTTTAGCCTGGCCCGGAAAGTCTGTTCTTATAACAAATAAAGGGATATATTTTACTGCCTGGACAGCTGTTGACTCCACACATGCCTCCCTATTTCAAAGTGGCAATTAGGAGCAGAGCTAAAAGGGCAACATGTCCTTTCCTCTAGATCTTGAGCCAAGTCCACAGGAACAGGTTC
>NW_010324563.1:19911-42939 GCF_000700745.2 Antrostomus carolinensis | reverse complement strand
TGGACACTCAGGATATCAAAGCATTTGGGCAGCAATACATGTGACAAATCTGCAGCATAAGATGCAGTTTGCTAGCTTGTGCAGACTGACATCTCCAAAACACACTAGGAAAAACCAAGCACCATGTAGAAAACACTTGCCTTAGATCATTCAGTCTAATAGTTTTGAGTACAGCTCTTAAAGGACATAACATGGGCCACTTGCAGCATGTCTTCACCATGAAGGCACTTTACTCAACAGGATATTGCTGCCTGTAGCCCAGAAAACAGGATGATGGAGAAACACCATGAACTGAATTGCCTCAGTTCAGGCTTGGTAGCAGCCCAGTCTCATTCCCATGGTGTGGCACTTGCCCTAGTAACCCATTTCCAGCCCCAAACTGGTAAGTCCACACATATTGTAACGATGAGCTGGAGAGTCTGCCACCTCAGGAGTTGTGCCCTTGGCACAACTCTGGGTAGTGTGTACAAACCTGTATGGACAGCTCTGGGGGAAGGGAGCCAGCATAGTCCAAACTAAGTGGCTAAGTGGGAGCAGAAGGACCAAGAGCCTGGGTGTCTCTCATCTCAGACACACTCATCCTGGAACAAAGAGCAAATCTGGCTCTGAAGGACACGCAGCTTAGGTTCCTGAACAAAGTAGAATGGCAGCATGGACTGTACTGCTGAAACAGAGCCGCAAAAAGCTGCTACAGGCCAGGTTGGACACTGGGAGAGAGCAATGATCTCAAGTTTAGTTTGACAACTAGCATTAGACATCCAACACATGGGTTCTGAAAAATATTCCCTGATACCAGGTACTCAAGCAGGAGAGAGGAAAGCACCTTCTAGCATCACAAATCAGGGCACGGGCCTCAATTGAACTGTGTCCAACTGATGGTCACATTTGGTGACATTCAGAGTACTACATCAGTCCACCATAAACACATAACTCAGGACCACTTAATCAGCTCCTCCCTCAATGACTCCTGAGGGGCCAGTATTTTTTCTGAACATCTATATTGTATGTCTACAGTAGCCTAACACAAATACTGTGTGCATTGTCTGTGGTGCATTCACTCTCCTCTATAAAGGCATACGTATTCCTCTCACTTGGAAAAATATTACTGAGGAGAAGGCAGTTTGAAATTCTCACCTATCAACAAGTCATGACACAGCCCAGTCTCCAACTGCCTGTACTTGGCTTGCTAACACACAAATAGGAAATATCTTTCTGTCTTCTTCAATAGAATTTTAGCTTATATTAACCATCTGGTTGCTTTTTTGCTTTTTTTTCCCCCCCTCATAACAACAAGTCCTTTTTGGAACGTTCCAAGGGTATCTATCTAACCAGTTCTCATAAGGTCTTACCATCTTAATTTCGGAGATGGCATCTTTCCTAAAGACCAGTAACAGTAATTTTCAACGGTATAAAACACAGTTTTTAATTGCTTGCTTTACAGCAAAGTTTAAACTAGCAGTTCTATAATGAACTCTGGAAGCTGAAATTAGATTGCTTGTTCAATAAATATCTGGAGCAACTGGCCTATGCCAGAGCAAGATTTCACAATTTTGTATTTTGAATATTAAAAATACATTTTCTTTCCAACTCCCAGAAAAGAAAGGATAGAAAAAGAAGTCTGGAACTGACCTACTTTCATTGCCAAATCAGTCCATTATTGAGCCAAAAGTATTCTATCAAACTTCTTATTGTTCTTAGCAAAGCAATGCCATTTCTATGAATTAACAATTATTTGTGAAAAGCAACCTCTTGTTTTGTGACCTGCAGATTCCTACACAACTCTTTCAAACAGTTCCAGAGTACCCAGACTTAGGAAATTACCCCTATGAGACAATTTCTATAATCTCCTTGATCTTTCCCACTTCTTAAAATGATGGTGGTTACAGCTGCAGAATACAAGCTTGCCAAATGTCAGGAGTTTTTCTATGGCCCCCTTAGTATTTGACAATTTTTCTAACCCCCAGCTTCTAAATTCATGTGATAAAAAGAACTTCTGCTTTGGTTAAAAATAGGAAGAAAAGATTTTAGCTCTCTTGATTGCAAAGTGCAGCTTCAAGTTATGAACCCTGGAGGCTACAACACCAGACAATAAATAAAAATGAGTACCAACTCATTATTATTTTTAAAACGTAAATGCAAATCTAACAATTTTCTGGAGCCTTATGCATGATGGTCTGAGCGCTGGGAGTTGGGGTCAATGAAATAAGCTCATTCCCAAACAATTTATGGAGAAACAAGTCGTTTTTACCCTTCTTAATTATCTCATTTCTCAATTCAGAAGTAACCATTCACAGATACAAACTGCTTTTCTGGTGAGACAACGGGGTCTGGGGAAGCAGTCTTTGGGCAAAAGTGTCCTTCTTAACACTGTCTGGGGTAGCACACTCTCCATAACTGTGCCAACAGCCCTCCTGATAACCACTGCAGCTACCCCTGTCCTTTCATATGAAGTTTGATCCTCAGCCTGTGATTATATCTTTCCATCTACTGATGTCAACTGCTAAATGGGTCCCTGGGGGATCTGAGTAGCAATCACATGAGTGGTCTTCTCGATAGTAAGGAGGAAGGACTCAGAAGAGTCCCCCTTATAGCTAGGGGAAGGAGGAAGCTACCTTTAAAACATTGTGACAGTCAGACAAAGATGATGGGGAGGGAATGGGATTGACAGTAGGATCACTTGGGAAGGTATCCATGTCCCTGGGGAAAAGAACCTCAGAAGAACTTGGCCTTGACTCTGACCTCAGAGACACATATCCACAACAACCTACACTTAGCCAGATGTCTCACAAAGATCATCAGGTCTAAAAATTTGTAACATTTAAAAAAATATACACATAATAATTTTTGCAAAACCTTTCCAACCTGAAGTGTTTCTTGGCTGTCTTGTATATTACTCATTTTTGGGGGGGAAACTTTTCACTCCCTCTTCTGATGTCTAAGAAGTCAGTAAACATCTTGACGGTTTCACTGCACAGATCCCCTTTCAGGATTCTGTTCCAGTCTTGATTAACCCATAAATGCTTTGTGGAACAACGAATGCTCCTACCATCCTTAGCCTTTGACTTCAGAATTTTGTTTTGCCTCCAGTCTCATTGCGCATATGCACAGATAAAAAAAATCCTAAAAGTAGCTGTGTTTTGCTGCAAGAGAAGCAGAGGGGAAGCAGAGAGTTGTCAAATGACATGTACAAAAAATAGGATATGCACCTTCAGGACACACTGTCTTTACAAAAACTTTTTTTTTCTTTTTTTTTTTTCCCTTTTGGCTTTTAAACCAGCCTACACAGACCACAGCTCCTTTTAAAATCCCAGCAGGGACTTCCAAAAAATTAAAATTTCTCTTATTGAGACCAGGTCCCAGCTTCACAAACTCCTGAAGCAAAATTGTGCTCTGTGTAGGCTGTCAGATGCAGCACACAACAAATTCAGATGTTCAGAATTTACCAGAAACGTGGGACAAATCTGTAGAAATCAAAACTGTCCCAATTAACTGGGGTGCCTGCCAACTCTAACATCCCATGCTCAGACCAAATGTGCAGCATAGAATACATTTCTGATGGCCAGATCTCTTGGCAAGTGGTTTAGCATCAAGAAGAAAACCGTCCTGTCCTCTCACTATTTACAGTCTACAGACAGGATATGGAAATCTCTCCAAATCTGCTTAGATAGACAAAAGCAAACTTGCACGTCACATCATGGGCATTTATTTGTACAACCCAGTGGTCTGGGATCCTGGAGGAACACAGAGCTCCTGGGAGGGCTATTAAACAGGCTGAAAATACATGGCTAAGACTGAGAGTAATCCTTGTGTGGTGTTACCCTAGTAGTAGTGGGGGGAAAATGCTAACACCCTTCCTTTTGTCCCAAGACATTTATGAGCAACTACTGACCCCAACAGAAGCTGCAGCTGTGTGCCTGAGGACAAAACTGGACTTTTTTTTTTCATCTCAGTATTCCGATTTCTGTGCCAGAGCATTACAAAGCACTGCTCTCCATTAAATTTTCCAGGTTACAATATTTCCGTAAATTAATGCACAGCTCAGAGAAAGCCCTGAGGGATCATAATGAACATCTTCTATAACCTTTGCATACCACAAAACTCTTGCTAATGCCAAGGAGGACGTGTGGTGCGTACACCCACAGGCCTGCACCATGGACCTGAAGAAAGACAGGCAAGTTGATGCTGCACACATCTACTCTGAAAGCCACATTTCCAGGCATGTGTGTACAAACACTCCTTTTGCACTTTCAGTTGTGCAGGATTCCCAGGTCTCCCACCTCAGTCAGCATGGCTCTCCCACAGCTCCATTCCTGCAGCTGTTCACTTTGCTGAGGAGCCACTTGTGTGTGAAAACAAGTTACAAGCCCAGGCTCCCACCAGGAACTTGTAGTGGGTGTCTAAGGCAAAGAAAAATGTCCTAGTTCTCCATGCTGATCACACACTTGTGATCCTCAAAAAAGAGCAGCCAGGCAACAGCTCTATCATGCTGACTGCTTTGCACTTCTTTTTTTTTCCCCTCCCTTTTTGCTCCAAACACATAATTTACTCTGCTTGAGGGAGCCTATTGAGTGTGTATCTGTAACAAGCTCCTTCTGGGACTAGCTGGACTGGTACACGCTGAATGAAAAGGCAGCCCACCTCCTTTCTGAGAAGATCAGGCCAAAGCAGGGCACTGGCCAGGGACAGGGAGTTCAGCTGGGCTCTGGCACGCAGCAGTGGCACCCGTCCTTCCTACCTCCTCCTCCCTGCGCTGCTTGAACATTCTGTGCTGCTGCTGCCTGCCTGGGATGTCATCATGAATAAGTATAACTGTCAGATTAAATCACTGCCTGGGTGGGATCTGCTGAGCCTACGACACACATTCTGGGCACCTAAGTCAGGCCAGGGAATCTGTCCAAGAAAGAAATCTAACTGGAGCCGCTTCACATGGCAAATCAGCTTTGGGGCTATAGGATGAAAGTATGTCCTGCCCTGTGTCAAGAGGGCTAGAGAAGGTGGGAGGAGGAGACAGATAGACTCCCTTTGCTGCTAATGCACTGGTAGAATAACTGTATTTAAGTCCTCAGAGGCTCGGAGCAGGAGGATGAAGTGACAACCATCGCTGACCAAGCAGAGCTTTGTGTGATAGGAGAACAGTGAGCCTGTGGGCTCTAAGCAGAGACGGTCAGAGAGATGGCAAAGGTTTAATGCTGCCACCCAGCACCCAGAAAGGGCCAAGTTTTATCCTGAAGCCTCTCCCAGTAACAGTCCACACTGCAAGTTCCAGCTGTTGGGAAGAAACACGGGAAATACTTCACCTTACCAAAGTACTCACAGCTGCTGGCACCATGAGTGTGCCCTCTACGCATCCTCTAACCTAGCCTGGGCTCAGGGCATGTTCTCCAAAATTGTCCTTCCATGGATTACTGGTGGGTACACAGTGCAGAAAGTGCTCATTTTTCCAGTCCTCTCAGAAAAGTGGAGGTATTGATCTGCTTTGCTAACAGCTTCTGAAAGGTTTGGCCCTATGTGTCTGCACAGCTCTGCCTCTACCATGACTCCATTTCACCAATGGTTCACCAGAACTGCTCAGCCCCTGATTCTCTCCAGACATTCCAGAAAACTTCAGGGGAGGGGAGAGGGAAAAAAGAAAAAAAAATAAAGTGGTAAAAAACTTATCTGTTGAGAAGATATGGAAAGGGAAACCATGTATGGACATTCTCCCTCTCACTTGCAGACTACTTGCATATGAAGAAACAAGCAAACTTATCCTGTGTCTGCAGTTTCAGCTACAACTATGTCACCACCAAGTCAAAACGTGCTAATGTCTGTAACATTTTCTCTTGATCTCTTTTCCTCCCACTTTAAATATTTTTCCCATCACCGAGGGCTTTTGAAAACCATGATGTTCTGGAAGCTGGGTTTCTTACATACATTTGCCGCCTGCCTGTAAGTGGAATGCTAATTTTTGATGAGTATTTACTGCCATGCCATACCTTAGCATGGGGAAAGAGGAGCCCCGCTTGCCCTTGCTGTGACCTTTGGTGACCATGGCACCAGGCCAAAGATCCATCTCTGAGTGGCTTCCTTCATGGCTGACTGTTTAATCAGGCAAAGTGTCACCAGTTATAACAAACTTCCCTTGAATGTGCTCACTGAATTAATAGTAATGACAATAACACTTTATGCTAATATTGTGTCTTTCACCCAATGCCATACTAATACTTCACAAGGGGGGACAAATTTATTTACCTTTATTTTTATTAAGGTAAGTGTGGAAAAAGTGAAGTAGAATCATAGAATCTCCTGGTTGGAAAAGACCTCTGAGATCATCAAGTCCAACCATACCTGTCCACTACTAAACCATATCTCTACCTGTTCACTACTAAACCAAACACCTCCAGGGATGGTGACACAACCACCTCCCTAGACAGCCCATTCCAGTGCCTGAGAACCCTTTCAGTGAATAAGGTGAAACTCTTCTGCAGAAGACATTGGCGGAGACAATGGCGCAGAACCCAATGGGAAACACTACCAGTCTCTGGCTCTAACTACTACATGTTACTCCCCAAGCTGACAAAAAAATGTATGCTCCCACACCTAACCTCAAAGCGTGCTGCTCTCTTAGTGAATCTCAATGCTGCCACTGTTCTCTTACTGTCAGTGAAATAAAGAGTAAAAAACAGTACTGTGGCTGCATCTCTTAAGCATAATCAGGTCCTTAATTACAACAACTGATAGGCTGACTGACCTGTAGTCCTCCCTAGCATCCCACAGGAAAGACCTTACCACTACAGAGCTGCTTTGCCCTCCCCAAAGCCACCCAAGGACCCACCTGTTCCATCTGTTGGTGGCTCTTAGAGGTGAGAAGTGACACATATCCCCACCTATTAGCCACGCTTCTATGCTTTTTTCTGGATTTGGTTCAACAGCACATGGAGACTCACCTTTGACACATTGAGCAGCCATGTGGTGGGTTTCTGTGAGCCAAACCAAGCCAAGCCAAGCAGCATGGTGCTTTTCAATAAAGTAAGGAATGGGAAGAAGCTGATTGGAAATATGCAGAGAAGAGGGCAACAACAAAATAAAGAGAGAGTTCTGAACACAGAGGGAAGGTAAAACTGGGATTAAAAGGAGGGAGAACTACAGATACGAAGAGAAACAACACAGATGGCCACATCTGCACTAGGCACAGCACAGATCTCAGGCTGGGCTTTGCCAAGCTGTCAGAGTGAAGATACAATTAAAATGAAAGACAGAAGACTGCTGCCTTCAGTGGAACACTGCTCTCTCCCTATGAGATCACTCAACACGCGCCTGATGCTGTCACTGACCCTACATTGTCCCAACAAAGTCATTCTCCATGACACCCTGCAGAGGAACAGTCATTTGTAACAGGCTGGGGGGTGGAGGGAAAATAATGGGGCAGGGAAAATACTGGGCCCCACAGGGGGAGGCATGAGTAACAACCAGACAACCCAAAGCATCCGACCTCAAAGATCTGTGCACAGGGGACACTGGGACTGCAATTCTTGCTAGGTTTACAAAAAGGAATGTAAGCTTAATTTGTGGCAGTGGGAAGCCACTAGGGATTTAGCAAAATTAGCAAAAGGAGCTACTTTATAGGAACTTGACATGATGTTCAAATGCTGTCTGTTGGGAGCCTGGGTTACTTTATTATTATTTTTAATAACTCCAGAGGGCTTTCTTTTGCAAAGGAACTCAAGCTGAGATGGTGGGTTTGTATGTTCACTATTCATTTGGAGGGAGAATTGTTTGATGGATGCTGAAGTTTATGTTTCTTTTGCAATGAGAATTACTGGAATGTTTTGTGGCCCAGATCTGTGTTCTCATTTTCACCACGCAGTTATGTAAGACTTTGAAATAATAAAATAATGCTGTCTTTTTAAAGGAAAGAAATGGTTGCATGTGCTCTCAGTGTGATGGCCTGCGTGTGGTATTCAGTGAACAGCAGAAGTCTGATCTGTAGGGCCCATTCTGACGGGTCTCTGACAACCATCAAGATTCTTTGTTCTACCGCTGGGAAATGAGAAGGAATCTGTGCTTCAGAAGCACGAAGGATTACTGGATTTGTGTGTGTGCTCTAGACTGTATAGATGTGAATTAACATCAAAGTGCAGGCCTCTCATTGCTCTGATGTGTGTATTTTGGGGGAAAGAGAAATGGGACATTTCCAGCACTGAGAGGATCTGGTAATTTCTGCTGTTCACCTGATTTCCCTTGTGTACATTCATTCCCTTTTTTGAACCCAAGGATATATTATTTTAGAGAGGAATGGACATAAGGTCATTTAAACTGAAATGAAATATTATCATCTAGTCCAAATCACTTTATCATGCATGGCACAACTGATTTCTTTATCTCCCAATTTTCCCTGAGATGCAGGTACCTAGTCAGTCTCTGATCTCCTGTTATGCTGATTCCACAACCTCCCTAGGCATCTTGATCCACAGCTGAAGTACTCTACATAAAGGTTTACCTAATGTTTAGTTTAAATTACCTTGCTACAGCCTAAGTGGATTTACTTGTGTTCCCTCTCCATTGACTAACAAGTATAATTGATGGTTCATTTGCTTTTCTCAGTAGTAATAGAAGGTTGCATAAACTGCCTCCCAATATACTGTGCTGTAACATGATGGGCTAACTGGGTATTAAAATAAAGAATAATTAACAATTTAAGATAAGAAATTAATACTAATACACTGCAGAAACTGGGAAATCAAGCAACAGAGAATCAGGAATTCTAAAGGAACTAAATTCTATTTCTGCCCTTCTTTGAATGCAAAATTAGAGAGACTCCATTAAATACAGTGATTTGTGATAAAGATGTGCCAGGCTGAGAATCTGAATTACAGTCCCAATTGTTGTACAAAAAAACAGAGATATTTTTTTATGAAGCTTTGTTCCTTTAGTGAGCTTCTACTGACTGTAGTTGGTCTGTTACTCAGTTAAGCTATATGAGTGTAAGTACATCCATGTAACAGAGATGCACCAATCTACAGTAGGGATTTGGGAAATAATTTTGTTAAAGTCTGTGTAGTTTCTCCACGTAGAATGACCCTTTGTGTAAATGAAGCCAAATAGCTCAGAGTACAGGGGAGGAAAATCTCCCAGGGTTCTCACATGCAGTATCCACCAAATATATCCCCAGGGAAATCAGATTTGCTGCTGCTTTCCCATACACAAGAAGCAAGAATCAGCTCAAGGCTGATCAAAACAAGAATAAGCTGCTGCTGCTCCAAGATCTTGGGAGGATACATCTAAACCCAAGGCATCTATAATAATAAGGGGTTCTGCTTTTATGTTCTTTCCAACCACACTGTGAACATCCCCAAGATCCTTTGCCAGCATGTCTGTGATGAAATGCAACAGATAAGATTTCCTCTGCCCTTTTAAGAGAAAGTTTGAAAGCCCAGGGAGCTCTGCTGGAAGATAATGAGACACAGGCTGTCCATTTTCTCCAAAGGATCAAGATTAATGATAGGCAGATGATTAATTCAAACAACGATAAAAAAAAAATCACTGAATTGTTACAAGATTTTATAAATTGGCTTTTCCGCCTTTATAATCTAGAAAATCTGAAAAGATCCATTCTCAGAAGCAATTAAGATCACAATCTGGTCCCTATCTTCAGGTTTCATCAATTCCCATTCCAAATCTATTTGCACACAAATACTGGGAAGCCTGAAAAAGAAGCTGTTATATTGTAAATCAATCAGCTACCCTGTAAGACAGGAACTGAAGCCTCTGCTTTTATTAGTAGAAAGAACTGAGTCATTTGCCATGACTGCATGCTTCTTGATATGAGTTACTGCTTCTGCTGATAGTTACAGAAAAAAACCACAAACCAGTGCACGCTGCCTTCCTTACATTTCACATCAACGTATATTGAGAACTACTGATGGACACAAGTTGACTTTTGCATCTGAACTTCCTTCCAAATTTGAACCTGCCCTTATACTTTGCAGCACCCATCTTCCTAAGCCACAGGAGAAATGTAAGACAGGATGTGACACAGAGCCGAAGTGAGGGACAATTTGTCTTGGAGATGTTGATTTCTTCCCTTCAGACAAATAGCTCTTTCTGGACTCTCTGCATAATGATTCTTTATTTTTGCCGTGAACACTTAGAAGAAGGACATTACAATTCCCCAGAATATGTCTAACTTTATACAGAAATTCATGACAAATGAGAAGTAGTTTAGGTTTCTCTCTGGAATGACACGGGAAAGAAATGGTGAACAAATGTACTGCTATGAAGAAGATTGCTTCTGTCAGAGAAACCAACCATGATTTAGTGAATACAGTGGGACCACACAGAGCTGTCATTTCAGAAAAGGTTGTACTCTGACTAGCGAGTCAGTAATGCTTTAGATTATTGTCCCATTGGCAGCTATTGTCTTCATGTTAATGTAACAAGCACCACTAAATTTTCAAAGAGCTTCTTATAGCCCTAACAGGGAAATTATTGCTTATAAATTATATAAAATGTGGCTTTAAGAGTATATTCTCAAAACACATAACTGAATCAGTCCACTCATTCACACCTCCTGTTCCCACCTATCTGTGGTATTTCTTGGGTGCTGATGACCTTGGCGGTTAAGAGCTATTTCTATATACATGATACACAGGAAACTCACAAGAATGTTCAGGTTGTCTCATCATAACCTCATCTGCTAAAGATGTTACTTAACGCTATCTTCCAAGAATTTGTGCTTAAAGGACTCAAGGTGAATCACTTGCCTGGAAATTGTCCTTCTCTTCTTAAAATGGGAATCTTGTTTTGGTGCACTCTTATGCTGAGATAGTTTGGCTGGAACTGTGAAATTTAGATTTGAATGCAAACTTCAACTACCTTATAAGTTGTTGAAATCCCAAGTTTTGTAGATAGCCAGGATGCCCTGAGCTCAAATTTCCCTAAACCATGATTATGTTTGGAAACAGAGAGAGTAACAGACTTGTGTAATACAGCAAGAGCTGTTGAAACAAATCTGGATCAAGCACGCGCCACTGAACCTGCTACAACTGTACCTAGAGGAAGTGAGTAAGAGAAAACAATTTCCCTGACATGATGCATGTTCCCATACCCTCAGTTTGGACTGTTTTGTGCTGAGCTTTGCAGAGCAAAACAGAGTGGTAGCTGTGTCAGAGCAGAAGGTGTGAATTCTCTGAACTGACCCATGCACTCCCCATCACAGAGGCAGAGACTGAGGAGTGGGCATGCCAGGGGAGAAAAAGGAGAAGGCAATGTGAGTCCTCTACCTGCTCCTCAGCCATCCCAGAGGCCCAGTGAGATCACCAAGTGCTAAAAATCTGCTACATTCCTTTGGGAGCCCAAGCTGAGCCTCCACTGCTTAAGGAACAGGAAAGGCTGGGTATCTTTGCTGCCTCAAATGAAAGCTTGCTGACGTTGATGAACTGTTCTGTGGCTATTGTTTGAGCCCTCTTTCCATCATAATCTTTTCTCATCATAATCTAATGACCTTATTCAGCCTAACACAGTGGTACTGAAATTCATTTCCCATAGAGTCTCACACCCAAACAGTATTGTTACAGGTCTCTGTGGACTTGCACTGAAATAATTTTTCCATGCAAAGTGACATTGTTGCTTTTCCCTGCAGACTTGCATTGAAACCATTTTCCTGTTATATCTCACATATTATAGTGCTGTTGGTCTCCGCAGACCAACTCTCTTTGGAATAGATTTCCATGGAATTTCACATTTTAAATGCCATAATCAATAACCTTAGACTAGCACAAAGTTGTTCCCCTTAAAATTTCACATTCTAACAGTATCACTTCAGTTCCCTCCAGATTTTCATTACCATCCATTTCCCATTCTAATGACATTGCAAAGGAGATGTTTTAGTTGCTGGTGTTACATTAACATTGCAGGGAATTTACTACCTTACAAAACAACATGTATAATGATATAGGATGTAGCTAACACAGTAGAGTTGCAGCTTCACCAATAGCACAGGAGTGCCAGGCTGTTAACTCCAAAGGAGTTTATCATGCTAGAATTTGCCCTCTTTTTTTTATTTTGTTATTATTTCAGCTTCACTGAAATCCTTTCCCTCACTGTGAAGTCTATGATTCCTGACTCTTCTCTCTCCTGTGCTGTATACATCTGGTATGTTCTCCCTTTCTCCCCACTACCGTTTTCCATTTATCTACTGGAATGTAATTTTAAAGAAACGTGCTGATGGCCTTCTCGTTTGCCTCTTTGGCCTCTTGCCTTTCAAAAGGAAAGCTCAAATTAACAGCTTATCCTACAGTACAATCAATTCTCACTTGCCAAAACTAATGACATGGGTTAAAAATCAGAAACCCTCAGACTTGCTTGTTTGCTTTGTGTTTGTTTCTTCCCTCCTTTAATCTGCTGTTATCTGAACCATTGAGGAGATTTAATTCCTAGATTTTTCTCTGCAAACTAGGGCCTGGAAACTTCTGTTTTTATGAGTCATATGAATGTCAAAAATAACATGACTTGAGGTGCTGCAGCTTTAAGAACAACATAAAATACCTTTAAAAGTGTGGCCTGAGAACATCATGAGAAGTGACTACACAGGGACCATAACTGGCATGGTTAGAAAGTTTCCACCTGTTTCATACCCAGCAAGCACATGAAGTATTGGCCTGGCTCCAGTACTGATACCTCTTATCTACAATTCCAAGAAACCCTGGCCTTAATAATCCTGTCCTAGTAAAAAAGCCTCAGATTCCCGGAGAGCTGGAAACAGCAGAACAGGCTTGTTTAAGGCTCAAAATCTGAAATATATGTCAGAGGTATGAAAAGTCTGATAAAACCCGCTCTTCTTTCCTAGACTCAGCAGATTTCTGTCTAGGTGAATAAAACACCTTGGCTGCATCATCCAGCATGTATTTCAGTATATTACCATACTCTTAAGGTTAATGTCCCTTAGAGTATATTTGAACAGAAAAAAATTCTGTTGATGTAACTGTACAGCTACTACTCTGGGTTGTCCTGTATCAAGCATATGTCCTCTGAGCTCTAAAACTATGCAACTATTTGACCCAGGGTTTCAGTCAGACTGTTATTGTGTAAATTGCTAAAGCTGATGTTTGGGTCTGTACTCAAACCCCTTTGGATCTGAACAGGATGCCCTCAAATCTAGAGCACTGGCCTCCTACACCTCAGTCGATAGTAGGCTGTTGTTTGCTGGAAAGTGGTCAGTTCCAGAGGGCAATGAGAAACTTTGCCAATGTGCTTCATTTTCAGCCAAAGGTCCTGATCAGGGTCAGGGTTTCACCCCACCTGGCACTCCACAAAGAGAGAATAAAGCAAAGCCTTTGCCTCAAAGAGCTTACTCTTTTTAAGAGTTCAAAAACAAGGTGCAAGAGCCAAAGCGAGGGGCTAAGAGGAGATGGAAAACACCAATGATACAAGAGATCCACCTGCTCAATGCTCTCTGTGCTCACAAAAAAATGGGGAAAACACAAATTCAAGCCCTTGATCTGCCTGAGTCAGGCCTAGGACTTGTCCCAGGGTCATTCAAGTTAAATATCCCAACTAGTATGTTTTTAATCAGTTTCTGACCCAGTCTTTCTATTTGGAATTTTCTATTTTGCATAAATAATTTAATACAAAACCAGCATGTGTGTACATGTGAGACTGATTTACAGTCTGGCAGCAAAAAGCCAAGCTTAAGTCCCTTGTGCTGATCAGAGTTAGATTTGAATCCTGGCTCAGTCCTGTTGCAGGCAAGTTCTGTAGCACTTCTGCTAACCAGCTAAGTAGGGGTATGGCTTACCTCACATCTGCTCCAGCTGTTTCTTGACAAATCAGCATTTTTGGAAAAAAAGAGTCTTCTCAGAACACTTGAGAAGGATAATAATAAGCCTGCATAGCTGGACAGGTTAGCTACTATCCAGCTTAATGGCTCTGAGTAATGTCATCTCATCTCCAAATGCTGCTCAACTTAGAATCATTAGTTGGTTGATTTCTCTCTGGCATCACAGCAAGAGCACAGCTTAGACTTGGATTTTAACAAAATAACCCAGGTCTTATTTTTAAAAGCAAGGTAATTAGCATAATACCTCTAGCACAGGAAACACTCTTGCAGTCATTCAAAGACATAAGTCAAATTTTTCCAAATCCAATAGATGTGCTTTTGGTAATCTTTTGTTTCATCTACCTATGCATTGTATGCATCAATTGGACCCTTTGATTCGCCCTCTCTTCCTTCAGTCATGAAAGTTGTCCCTTGGCACCTTAGGCAGTTCTTAAATACCACAGCACTGCAGTGGAGCTCTTCAAGATGTATACATGAATACCTAGCCCCTTTCATTAAGATCACAGTTCAGATAATGACCTCCCCCAAAACTCATATTGATCACACACTTAATAGGGAGAAAATCTCAAAGATTGTATTATGTAGATGAATATATTAGCTAACAATACCTGAAATTATTCTATAATAAGCCCTAGGGAATTTGAATTAACATGAGAAACAGAGCATATGAAAAAAAACCCTCTCAATGTCACTCTGTGCCGAGTATTCAAAAACCACACACAAACTGCATATAAACTTGGCCAGTGCTTCAAGGGGCATAATCACCATAAATCTGGGATAACACTCTAGTCTATTCAAAATGATTTTTTAAAGTACTATTCTGTTGATGATGTCTTTGTTTTATTTCATCCAGCTTAGACCATTCTAGACTGGCTATGTTTTTCTCTTGTTTACAGAAAGCATCTCAAAGCCATAAGTCTCTGAAAGTCATCATGATTATTATTTGTGTGGAGACATAGCTCAAATGTGGATAGGCTGAGTATACAAGTGTAAGCTGCAAATCATGCACATGTATCCCTCAGTAGCTACGAGATTCAGTTCTCACACTTGCGCTTCCTGGAAAACTGTTCAGTTTTACACCTTGTTCCTCACTTATTACAATGGGTTATAGTGTGATCATAGAACTATCTTCACCTTTCCCCTAAAAAGATGTGCATTTTTTTGTCCCTGAAATACTACAAACCCCCCGAATCCATCCAGAGTAGATTTTAAAAAAACCCAACTTAGTTACAGAAGCTAAATATCACACTCAAACCCTTCCCAGTAGCTTATTTCCAGGTGAAGTGTTACACTGGGGATACAGTTTAGGATAAAAACAGGCATGGAGAGAACATGACAAAATAGAATCACAGAATCATAGAATCATAATGGTATAGGTTGGAATGGACCTTAAACATCATCCAGTTCCAACCCCCCTGCCATCAGCAGGGACGTCTTCCACTAGATCAGGTTGCTCAAAGCCTCATCCAGCCTGGCCTTCAACACTTCCAGGGAGGGGGCATAGTACACAGTGTCAGTGTCCAACTCCAAATTCTGCAGTTGATGGCTTTGGGAGAATATTAGAAAGCATCGGAGTGACAAGCAATACATTGGGAATTAATTACAATTTCAGGGTTGTTTATGACCATGGAGAAAATTAAACCTTGAAAGTGTCACATGGGTTGCACTCATGAATCAGCTTTGAAGAAGAAAAGATGCTGCTTGTCTGTCTTTAAAATACAAGCCAGTATGTCTTGGATTGCCCCTAAAGGTACTTAACTGCAGCGTCTGTAACATCTGCCACTCAAGAGCTGAGTCTATCAGTCACAGGGGAAGAACATTAGGTGTTTTCTCCTCTTCCTTATTAAGCATTTATAAACAATTTTCTGATCTTCTTTAACGACAACAACGATATTACTTTTTGGAAAATATGTAAATGAATAAACAAAAAGATTTATTAATTGTCCAAGTCCATCCCCTGCTTGTGGATGAATGGTTTAGTTTAAATACTAGCAATTTTTTCTGATATCAAATGCATGTAAGAATTTGATTGCAAATGGGTTCCTACTCACCAACAGCTCACTGCCAGCTGCAATGTTGTATCTTATGCCAATCAATTGGAGCAATGTAGGAGATGTAATATATATTTAAGAACACTTGGATGCCTCAGAACACCATCAATTGAAGAAGATAAAATAATAGGGCTGAGATATCTTACAAATAGATGAGTATGGCTACAGAATATATCCAGAAAAAGCATCTCCCCTACCTAAAGAGGAAAAAAACGTTAGCACAGTTTACACAGTGCTGCAATAAGATTACAAGTATCTTAAGGGAGCTGGTACTGTCCCTGCAGGAGCCTGTGTACTGAGGCAGTAGTAGAAACACTGTGACAAAAAATGAGGGATATATTTGGAGACATCAGAGAGCAATTTGAACGGATACTTGGTGAAGCAAATGATTCCCAGAACTGATTGCCCCTCATTGGTAGTGCTGCCATTGTGCTCTGTGAGAATAGAATTGGCCCCGAATGCTTTGCTCCAATGAAAAGGAGATGTAATCTCCTCTAGCACAAAATGGAGCTTTTGGACTTTTTTATTGACAAACTGTCAGCCAGCACAGTCAAATGGAAAAGGCATTAAACAAAGGGTTGGGAACCCCTCCATCTTACCCGCATTTATGAAGCAATTGAAGGTCAATGTGTGAAAAGCAGTCGTTCCAGGTATGATCTATGTGGGACAAGAGAAACCTTTTCAGCAGAAACATGACTACATGTCTGAAGTGGCATGTTTTAAACACTTTCACAGAGGAACATTCTTGACTCTTATTTAACCTATGAAGTACTGAAAATTACGCTGATTTGGTTATTAACTAGTATTCCCTTGGAATTCAGTTATTGTCATTGTCATCAAGTGATGAAAAGAAGCTGGATCCAGCGCTTTGAGACAGTATACTTACAATGCAAGAGTCATGGACAAAATGTCAGGAGAGTACAACTCAGGCACAAAGATTGTGTTTGAAGTCAATATTTTGTTAAGATCACATGAAATTGGTAGGTAGAAACAACAAAGCCACCATTCCTAGATTAAAAGCAGTTTAAAGTAATATTTACATGAAATATTTCTGCCAACTGCTGGCAAACAGTGCTGAAAACAGACAGTAATAAGGAGAATACTCCACTTGGTGCCTGAAATCATTCTCCTGCCCAAGGCTTCTGTTGTCCACTAATATTAAAAAAAAAAAAAGAAGAAAAAAGAAAAGAAAAGAAAAAGCAGCTATTCACAGTGAAAACCAGAGTTAGTCATTATTACTGAAATCTTATATCAATCATAAATTGAGCTGCAAAGAAGGGTTTTTTCCCCTAAAGATTAGTGTCACAAAAATAATTCCTAGATTCATATCCATATTTAAAACTTCTGCAAATTTTGAGCTGGTCAGATAAAAATTTGTTTGATTCCAAATATGTACTGAAGGTAGTCCTGAGTTTCAGATCTGAGTCCAAAATGGAGTATTAATTTCCTTAAATCTGAAGAAAAGATTTACTTGAACCTACAGTTACTTATAACTACCTTGAAGTATCTGTTTTCAGAAAAAGAAGTATCCTGGTAACTTAAAACAAATCCATAGGTACATTTAAAAAAACCTAAAAAAAACCTATTGATAGAAGAAAGTATTACATAAAGGCATAAAACTAAGCTGATCATAATCAGCCTTATATAGACTGGAAGTTCCATGCCTAGAGGGACTGTCATGGCGTTATGAAATTATAAGGTGACAGATGAAATCCACTGAAACAGGGGCATATTTGGGAATCATTAGAAAGTGGTTTGGACACTTGTTCATGTTGTTATCAGTAATTTGTTAGTTTTGTTTTGAGGAGAGTATCTTCTAGGAAAGTGCAGCCATCCCTTCATCAGAACTTTAAGTTGTTTTCTCAGACAAGTCTTGATCAAAGAGGCATGTTGAAAACTGGGGTTCCTGGGTACCCATAGAGCTGCTAATTCTGCAAGCCTCATGTGGCCTGCAGAACTGATTCCTGAGCAAATCAGACTGACTGAAAGGGACACTAGTCAATCCAAACAATGAACTTTGTAGAAAAAAAAAATAAAAGATTTCTAGGTCTTAGATTTTTGTAACTCTCTTTTCCCAATTTACCATTTTATCCCACTGTATTGTGTCTCTGTTTTGTCTTTCTTTAACCTCATCAACTGACTTTTCCTACATATTCACTACATTCAGTGCTAGAAGCTGATAAGCACTCTAGCATGTTGCCACAAGATGGAGAAATTAAATTAAGTTAAAGATCTGATGAAGTGTCAAGATATGTGGTCTGCATCACACCTATGAATGAAGTACTGCAGGCAGAATTTCCCTTGTAAGTTGTTCCTTACCAGTTTTCATTTCTTTTTCCTAAAAGCAAGATTAAAAATCAAATGCTGGACAAACAACCTTTAATTCACTCTGTAAATCAACTGTGCAGCTTTTGGACTCTGATTAGATCCTTTTGTTCTTAGCATTTGTAAAGATTCTGCAGGCCAAACAAGGTTTTCAAACACAG
This sequence comes from Antrostomus carolinensis, assembly GCF_000700745.2. Classification (NCBI taxonomy): domain Eukaryota; kingdom Metazoa; phylum Chordata; class Aves; order Caprimulgiformes; family Caprimulgidae; genus Antrostomus; species Antrostomus carolinensis. The sequence continues at coordinate 24,586 of NW_010324563.1, read as the reverse complement.
TCATCCAATTCCAAGGCCTTGAATATAAACGCCCCTGATACCTTAGTGGAACCAATCAGAACTTAATAAGCAGTGTCCTAAAGGAGGAATTCTGTCCAATTCACTCCATGCTGCTTTGGTTTTTAAAGAAAGAACAAGGCAAAGGGCAGAAAAATACGTTTGCTTTTACTGACTCTGCCCAGAAAACAGTTGAGTGGGAAGATGCCATCCTGACATAGCCCCTCTACAAGACATAGCTGCATTTTAACTGAAAACACCTCCTGACTCTAATTTTGGTTTCCTTGCAGTTGGTCTCTGAATTATATCTGAAAACCAATCTCAGAACTCATCATCGCCTACACATATACACACACACCCTCAAAATTAATATAGGCTCAGCTTTCAATAACCTTTACCCACAGATACACTGTGTTCATTATCACAGCAAATATTCTCACCATCAGATTAGTGTTACTGAAGACTGGAGAGTGACATTTTCTGTTTCTCTAGAAAAAACTACACAGGTAACAGCAGTGCCAGTTACCTCATCTTCCTACCATCTCTACTGATTCTGATCTTGATTGGATTGCTCTAATTGACTAATATTCCTATGATCTTAGGAAAATGCTTTAACTGGGGCATCTGTTCCATACATTTTACTACAATCACTGTTGCCAGCAACACAACGCACACAAACAGTGTCTTTACAGGTGCACTCAAAGTTCAGACTAGTCATGAATTACAACCATGAATGGGAATTCAGTAGAACATTCCTTTCTAAGTACTTAGAGGCTGGCAATCAAGGCTTCATTTAGTAACAAAGGTATTAAGCCTGAAGGATTTGGCACTAAAATGGAGCTTCTTTCTGGGGCAGAGATGATTTTACTGAAATATTTGATAATTGTACTTATTATAAGCAAGGGCTGGTAGCATCAATTATTACAAAGGTTGCTTGACACTTCCTATTCATTATAAAATCCTCTTTTCAATTGCTGAAGTCTTTGCCAACCTTTAGTTATCCGGGCTGAAATTTTCCATGCTGTGTGACTCTCTTAGGCTGATTTATTTATTTAAAGGGAATTTTAGCCAAAACAGTATGCCTTTTCCAAGAATGAAACTGGAGAAAAATACATAGTTTTGGCTATATTTGAAAAAAAAAAAAAAAAATTAAAAAATCTGCAAATCTCTATACTTCAGAAAAGATCCTGAAGGAGAAATGAGAGTTTTATCATTCAATGCCTTGTACTGTCCCTGTGAAACTCAGAAGCTGTGTTGCAAAGACTTTAATCAATATTTCTTGAAGGGGAATATATCTGCAATGCTAGGTAAAAGTCTGTAAAAAAAACAAACCCAAAACTCAACAGTTTTCACTACAGATATCCGTTCCCTGGCAGCACCTGCATGGGAAAGGTGTGTATGTGTGTGCCAGCCCACTTACTTAAATCTCTAAGCTGATCATGCAGCATTCAAGACTATGTTGTTGGGGCTGGTTTGCTTTTTTCTGCATATTCTCATTCCCACCTGTGTGAGATAGATACATCCTGGCATTCAAAGGCATTAAAACTCCCCTGTGCTTTTAACGACCACCTTGCTGCCAAGCCAGCAGTACTGATGGTGAAACTGTCTCAACATAAAAGGCAAAAAGTACAAGACTAGTAGGAAGGGAAAGAAACTCGTTGAAGCACTTTGTTGAGGCAAGAAATAGAGGATGAACAAAAACTGAATGCAGGGCTGTTCAGGATGAAAGAACTGGGGATGGAGGGAGGGGGAACAAGACAAAACAGCTATTGGAACCAGGAACCTAGAAATGCACTGAGCGTGGCTTAAGAGCAGCTAGCAGAGATTGAAACGTAGGTCATTTACACTAAGTAACTTCAATCTAGTGAGGATGATATCCTTTGGGTCCCTCTATGGTCAACGGGGAAAGCACTTGCCCCACTGGATTGCTGGTCACAGTGACCAAACTAAGCTCCTAATGTGAATTGCCCTCTGGTGAGACCTTTGTCACCAGGGAAATAAGCCTCCAGAGGGTGGTAAATTTAAGACTCTGTGAAAGAGAAGCTGTGACAAAGGCAAAGGCAAGAGATGATTCATTGCCAGCTTCAGCTGGAGAAAGAGGCTTGGGAATTCATCTGGGAGGAGGGGAACTAAGTCTCTTCTCCCTCTGCTTCTCAGTCCAGGTCCCTCCTAAAGACATACGAATGCTGCTCTTGCAGAAGTAGACACCACCCCACCCTCCACCACAGTGTTTGTATGTGTTGCTATAGCTTGTCAGTCATCCTCTTAGGGACCCCACAGACAGAGTCTGATCTGCAAAACTGCTGAACATTCACAGCTACAACTGAAATTGATAGGAAGTATACTTTGAATATAGAAAACATTTTGCAGTACCGTGAACTCAGAAAAAAAAACAAAACCCAAGTCCCAGATGCTCAAAAACCTTTGGCAATGTTTTCATCTTCATATCTGTTTTCTGTATGTCCAAGTAGGGGTGTAGTATCCCCTCACTTCACTGAGGAGTTGTGAAAATAGATTATTTCATGTCTGTGAAGCACACAGATACAATAACAACGGCTGCTGAAGGAAAGCTCCCAAGGAAATTAATAATTCTGTATTCAGAACAGGCTTTGAACAGTGTGCAGTAAATAAGCCATGGGGTACACACTGAACAATGAAGATAAAAGAAAATATTAAATAGCTGCTCATTTAAGTGAACAATATCCATCCTGCACTTTAAACACAGAGATTTAATAGGATGTGAGCCTGTGATTAAAGACAACACCATAATGCATATGCACAAAGGCTACAGTGAATTTGTAGCAACAACTTCAATTCTTGCATTTACCAAGTTGAGTGTTTGGCTTGGCAACTTTATGAAAATGCCAAATTATCTTAATTTAGCTCCACACAAAAAGGGACATAGATCAATAAAGATTAGAGAGGGGGATGAGTTCCAGGACTGGCTCAACACAAAGTCCAAGGGTGTTGGATTCTGTTCATATTAGAGAAGAAAGCTGACCACAGTGTTTTATCTGGATCCAATGTCCTCAAATTTCAGGGCTAATCAAGATTTTGTTCTGCTTTGGCACCCACTCTACTGTGATTTGTTCTCTTAAGTTGGGAGAGTGTTTCTGTGGACCTCTTCATTATTTTGACCTTTATAAATGTTGCAATACCAATCCTGCCCTTAAATTCTACTCATTCTTGGTAAGTATAGAGGGTCTTGTTCAGCAACGTCATTAAGAAAGTGTGAGGTAGGTACAGTCCTTCCTAAGCAACTTGGCTAATATAGTACAGAACATATATTTTTCACTGTGACACTATAGTCAAAGGATAGGACAGAGGAGATACTACATCAGGAGTAGAGGATATCCTAGCAGGGCTGGGATGGAGCAGAAATGGATGCAGCCCTGTTGGAACAGGAAATCTCTGAAGCCTTGCAGGCATTCTCATGTCACACGTCCTAGAGCCCTCCAGCCACACCAAGAGGAAACCCAACAAAAACCAATGTGCACTGGAGTTATCACAGTGGTAAGAAAGTATTCAGTTCAGGCACAGAATCACACTATTCCACACATGCATGCTCCTGAAGGTTTGCTTTTATAAAGTCTTTATTTTTAAAAATTTAAATGAAATGTAAAGCAACTGTAAAATTTTACACAGTAATTAATCCCAAATGTCTTGAAGAGAGCGTGGAAACAAGATCAATCAACAGCAACATTTTCCACACTGTATAATAAAGAATTTTTGTTTATGATGGCTAAAAGCATTTGCTTTTATCCAGTATGAACTTGTCAACTGTCAGGAAATTATATGAATGTTTGTTCTTAAGTCCTGAGACAGGTTAGAAGCTCCTGATCCACTTTGCTTGTTTTATTCACTATTACATAAAAACTTCACCATCTGTCCAGAAATGATAGAAACAGGATGTCAGAGGAATAGAGTTTGACATAACTGGGGGAAAAAAAGCAAAATCAACTCTATTCTTCTCCCCACTGGATTGGCAGCCAGAAACTTCAACATGCTAATGCTGGCCACTGAATCCCATTTCCCATATAAGAACATGGGCAATATTCCTTTCTAATACCTAGGATGCCACATCTGCTTAAGACCTAATTCCTGCTCCCAGGAGGAAAAATTCTGTTTTCAAAACTATAGATAACTCACACAAGTCTTTGAGCCACCTGTAAGCAATAATTGCACTATATATGTGCACAGGTATGTAAAGAACTCTGCTGTTACACAGCCATGCACCCTGAACTGGTACTGCAGGTATCACAGCAAAGTTGAAACTGTTGTCTTCTTACAGACATTGCCATTGACATGTGGGAATCCTGACTGTAATCCCAGATCAACCAGCTGACACGTTTGCAGCACTTCTCAGAGTGTCTTTTCATTCTCAGCATCTCCCTATGCAGTTACACAGCAAATCCATCAGACAAAGCACCTATTTAATACAGAAGTCCTGCTTCTGCTCCCAATGTCACCAGCAAAGCACCCAGGGTTGCAGAAGGATTGGGCACAGGCCTTCTCTAGCTAACTTGGTACAACACCGTCATCTACTGGAGGCCAGCCTGGAGAGCAGGGAACCTGCTCTGCTCTTACAATGCCATAGACCTACAGTGCAAAGTACCTGGTATGAGGGGTGAAAAGTGGAGGACGCTCACCTTGAACTAAATATCAACTTGCTTCTTCT
>NW_010324563.1:8706-19892 GCF_000700745.2 Antrostomus carolinensis | reverse complement strand
TGCCACACTGCTCATTCTTTTTTATTCTCATCCTCCCCATAAATCTGTTTTCAAAAGGGTATTAGAAAGAAACGTGTTTATTTCTGCCTTAACTGGAAGGTTCTTCGGAGCAACTGTTGGAGGTCTGTGATTCGACATTTTTAAGCACAACTACTTTCCAGTGCTAGGATGTTAGTACATTATGAATAGGCAGTTACCAAGCTTTGCTGGGCACAACAGTCCTGTCCAGACAAAATGCTGCAGAAATAAAACCCGATTTTGTATAGAGATGTTCAATGCAAGACCCTTGGAACATTTTGAAAGTCTTAAGAAGGTCTGTCTTCTCCCCAGAGGGCAAAGAGGAATGTTAGTACTCACTTATAGGTGAAATCATGCTGCTAGGATCCCACTCCAGGTTCTTGACAAGGTTTGTTGTTTAATAACACATCCAAGTTTACCTCTTTAGCTTCTCAAATTGAGTGGCCCACTTGAAAAACTTCATATCACACCTTCAGATTTGCTCATTTCCCCTGACTCAGTTGAACATAATGAAGCTGGTGCTTGCTATTTTTGAAAGAATTGTGTGCAGGTGTTGTGTAGGAACAAACCAAAATACAGAGGCAATGCACATCAGAGCCTAGCAGTGGCTAACCAATTTGCTAAAAAATGGGTACTATTAGCAGAATGGGTCCAACTCCTTCCTTCTGTGTAGCTATAGTGAACAGAGCTACATCTAGGTTTGCGCTAACCTACAAACCTCATTATGTACACATCGTAACTACTGGCAAAATTAACTACCCAGGATTGTCTCAATTGAAGAAAAAACTTCATTATTACACCCTTTATCTGAGTTACAAAGTTACTTTTTCTCCAGATACATAATTTAGTTTTCAAATGCCAGTTTTATTACACTGATTACTCAAGCCAATTTAAAGCAGAGAATATTTCAGAAGGATCATCACAAAAATACAGCTTGCTCTCAGAATTAAGGTTTCTCCTGCAAGCTTTACATAGCTTGTTTTAACAATGGAAGCTCAAGAGGATTTTGTGTTCTTCCCTCCCCTGCTTTTACCCCAGGGAAGGCAGCATTGCTAATAAAACCCACACAGATCAACCCTAAAAATAAATATCTGCTGTTGGTCTAGACAGCTCTGGCTCTTGAAAGAATTTGATCTGGGTGGTAATTACACTTCACTTTCGATCCATATATGAATTCAGTACTGGCAAGATGTGTCAGACTTTTATCTTTCTATCCTCCCCTGATCCATCCATCAGCATTTACAAAGCATTCATCAGAGCAAAAACAGTGCTGGAGATTGAAGCCCTTTGTTTATTCACAGAGTAAACAGCACAGACAACAATAGTGGAAGCTGCTTCTTTACATTACCCTGTTATTGTTCTTGCACCATGCCCAGAGAGGACAAGTTGAAGGGTGAGAAAGCATCCCTTTTATTCAGCAGCTTATGTTATAAATTTGCCTGCTAGATTCTTTTAAGGTCTCTCAGGGAAGGCAGAATGTACATTTAAATACCTAATAAAAGATATCATCTCTCTCTGAACGCCTAGCTTCCATTCTATCCTTAGACCACCATGACTCCAACATGGCTATTACATTACTAATAAGTAGACTGGGAGGTATCAATTTTACAAGAGAATACTTGTCTGATGATAACACCAGTAAAATCTAGTGAACACTCTGTTTAAACACAAGAAAGAAAAAGCAAGTCCTTTTACCACTCATCTCCTCTGCTGCTCTAGAGACTGTTTATAAGTTTACCTCCTGGCCTTGAAGAATCAGCATAGCAGCTTGCTTGGCAGTGAACAGATTTTTGTTCTTTCAACTGGTGGCCTTTACAAAGTCCTGTCCTGAAGCTCCCAGCTCTTGGTGCAAAAACAAGCTAACGATGACTCTTCCAGCATCAGAAACTGGAGAGGAATTTTTACTCTATTTTATGGGAATGATTTCCCATTTTTATCACAATGCTGTCCTAAGTTCACTTTCCTAGTTTCTAATTAGCCTGTTACCAGAAGATAAGGATTTTTTGGGGTACTTAAATAATTCTTTTCCTTTCCTCATTGTTTTTCTAGCTATTTCCACCACCACTATTGTAAAAACAATTGAAAATAAGGTAAACCAATCTAAGTCTAAATCCTTCTTTTGCCTCTCCACAAAACTGGATTCTTCTCTTTCATGGCAGAGACTTTCATTAATTTCACTTCAAGGAAAGAATTTCAAGGGAGGAATAGTATTACTCATTTGCCTGCTGTTCTTGGCAGGCAGTGACATGTACGGAGCAGAGCCACAGGTCCTGTTATTACCTTCAAGTCAGAGAAAAAGAGAAAGAGAGAAACAAAGGCATTGCTGTTCCAGAGTTAGAGAGGAATGAGTAATGGATATTTTGTGGGTCACACTAACCTGTATGGACACTTCTGAGTTGTTCTTTGAATCCTGAGGTCTTCAGGAGGTCACCTGTTTCTTAAGCATTCATTTACAGTAAACTTAGAAAACTTATAGCTCTGGATAAAGTGAATCTCAATTCTCCTTTTCCTCACTGTTGAAGATTGGTTGCAATCACGTCAGGATCACTTGTCTAATTTCAGGATCTATTGTGAGGCTTTGTACCAACATAAGGCATTACAGGTTAAAAAGCAAAATGTCTAAAGTTGTTTCAGTCTCCAGGAAAACATATCCTTGGGAAAAAGCTGAACCTGAGAATGTCCACTGTTTTCAGTGGAGCTATGACAATTTATATCACTAGTCCCTTGCCTTTAACTTCCATTTTCGTTTCAATGCTCCTTGCTGAACTTAACAGACTGAAAACAGAAACGCGATGTGTGTTAGCACAGCACCTAACACAATGGAATCCCAATCTCAATTTGGGCTTTCAAGCACTACCAGAATATGCACAAGAATAATTAACAAAAATCAGCATGTTTAGGGCCTTCTGACCAGACCTGAATACCATGGTTGTCTAGATCAGAGAAAGTGACAGCGTAGAGACTCTATTGGACCTATGGGATGAGCCTATCCTACTCCCAAACAATTTTGCACCATAAGGTCTCTGGCTTACGATCAGAGGTAGCTGTGGGAGCTGAAGCAGTTATCATTCCCATCTGTTTACACCATTTTTATGTCAGAGTTCACTGGTCTCACTGAGGAGGACTGAATGGTATATGCAGTCCTATTCAGTTACCATGTAATATACTTTGTTTTACTCACATAAACTAAAATTAGCTGCAGTCTTTGCTAGTATGTTAGACTGGGAACTGTGATAGCTCAAGAAAAGAAAAGGGAGAAGACAGAAGGGAAGGCAGGGATATCCTTCTGATGACAGCCAAACCAGGCTGCGACTGTAAAGCTGATCCTTAATACAATATTACATGGTTTAGAAACCCTTCAAAAGTGCTATTATATTATTTGGACAGAAACTTGACATTCTGTGTCTAGAGAATCCTAATTCTGGTTCACAGTTCCTTCATTTGTACCTTAAGTAAATCACTTCATAGCCATACTTCAACTTTGCATATTGAAATTGCTTATTGCTGAAGCATTTAGGAGAGAGTTAGAAGGGAGCTGTGAAGGTTAGTTAGTCAGCATTCGTTCGCTGCTGAATCTGAGCAATCTGCAAGGGATCCACAACTGCAGCGAATCTCCAGTCTCTCTGAAGGTCTGTCATTGATTCAGGCGAGTCAGAATTTTACATGTAGAATTGGTAGCAACTACAGACCAACCCTTCTTGAGAATTCAGCCCTAGGCATGCTGAGACAGGAGTTAGGGAGTTTAGGAAGGGTTTTGTGACTATGAATACAATACAAGGAGGATTAATAAGGCTGTGAGCCACACTATTAGAGACTAAAATCAGAAGTTTCCAAGAACCTGGAACACATGAGAACATAAGAACAATCACACTGAGCCAGTTGACAGCTCCCTTTAGCCCAGTACATTGTTTTCAACAGTAAGGTAAAGAGTACAAGAAACAGGGTGTGTGTAGAGAGCAATTCTTCTCCAGGGACATCCTTCTACTCTTCAGCAATCAACAGTTTAGGACTGAGAGATCACACCAGAACTATTGTGTTTAACAGTCACAAATGGACCTACCCTGCATAAATTACCATAGTCCCATTTCTAACCTACACAGACTTCTGACCTCCACACCATCTTGTGGCAGTAAGTTTCTAAATGTAATTAGGAGCTGCACAAAAAAGTGTTTCCCTATTACATATCTGTAAATGCAAAATCAGTCAGTGCCATCCAGCTACTGGCCAGAGCAATGCTCATTCCTGCACTAAGTACTAGACTTCATTAACAACCTGTGTAATTATATGACACCTTAGACTGTTTAAATCTTAATGATTAAACACAACCTTGAAAGAAAAAACTAAAGTGTTTTCAAGAGCAGGCAATGTTGGGTGTCATCCAGACTGCTTCCTCTAGCAATACTCCCTACCCACTGTCTAGACCAATGATATTCAGATAAGAATCTGAATCCTGATCACTACAGTGGAATCTTAGGCATGTAGATCATCACACATCGCTGGCCAGAATACCTTTGTCTGTGCTACATGCCATTGCTTTAAGAGCAATGGGACAGCATGCTGCAAAAAGTTATATTAAAATCCTCTAACAGATGGATGGAAAAAAGCCTCCTTTGCCTTCTGCGCACAATCACCTCAATCTCTCCCCACCAGAGCTGTTATGTCTCAAAGACATAAGCCAAAAGATGGATGCACAAGCTGTGTTAACTTCCGTGGCTGTCTACACCAACCCAGTGGATAAACAACAGCCATTTCAGCTGAAGAATAAGAAAATCATCTAAGTGCATCGCTCATCGGTGGCACTTCCAGTGGAGTGCAAAGTGTCATAGGACGAAACAAAGAAAAGCAGAACCTTCTGTAAATACAGATTTCAGCATCTGCATAGGTCACAGGAGTATTTCACATTCAGCATCTGTCTTTGAAGAAACTTTCTATACTGGTCACTGAAGGAACAATTACATGCAAGTAAATTGGCTCCATTAAATCAACAGGGTCTGAAACATATGGGGACAAGCCAGTGAACTTTTTTCTTCCAGAAATAAGCTGCTTCTATCATAGAAATAATCTTAATGTTTGCTGACACTGTAATTAAGAATTAAAGCTGTAGAAAAATGTGAGCTTTGCTAAAACACAATAGATATCTTTTATCCATACAATATATTGCACCAAAATATTCAGTGTTCTGGGGAGGATAATTAATCAGTGTTTGCTTGCTGAAGGTCTTTTAATTGTCTATGATGGGCTGTGTTGGGGGGGGATTATTGAGTTTTCACATGGAAAAAGATCAGGCACCATGGGGAATATTTACACGAATAAAGACTGCACGATCAAGATCTTTGATCTGGGAATTGCTATTCTGTAATCATCTGTAAAGCACCAGGAGTGCCCCTGGCACTGTATATATAATAATAAACGATTAACAATAAATCATGTAATTAAATCTTCACTTCGAACATTCTTTTCCTAAGTCTTGCCTCAGATTTAAGTTCCCACATCAGACATATTAAGTCCTCATAATATTATTAAAGTTCCTACACTTCAGCTTTTAAAATTCCCCTAGGGACCTATTGTTTCTTTGTTTAATGTGTTTATGAGCCAAAGGCCCCATTAAATACAATAGGGAAACTCCCAGACCTTTAAAAACTTTGCCACCAGAGACATTTCTTAGGAAACAGGACCATTTTTGTCATTCCATCATGTAACTATTGGAAAGTCTATTGATCTGAGAAGTTCCAGGAGAAAAAACAGGAAAAATACTACCCACCCCCCACCTGCAGACCACCAAGCCATTAAGGCCACAAGGCTAACCAAGGCAGAACTGCTGCACACATAGTTTTCCCTCTTCCATTGCATCTCGTCATTCACATAATCCCATATTAAGAATATTTTGTATTACAATCAGTCTTTATGCCTCATCAACTTTGTAGACGCTTTCTGTAAGGACAAAGAAAAGACAAAGCCTCCTGGAATTACCTTTGTCTGGAAGATAAGGAGATGGGCAGACGCTTAGATTCATATAAACCCAAGCTGTACGCTGTCCTCTACAGATCTGAATGGAACATTGCATCTGAGACAGGATATTTTGCCAAAACCAGTAGAAATTTTGATTATCAAACACTGACTTTTAAAAGTGAATTGCCACCCACCTTCAAAGGGACTTAACAAATATGGAGAGAGACTCTTTACAGAGAGCAAGAGAGAAGGATGAAACCACTATCAGTATGCTGAAGAAGCTGGAGTCTACCAGAGACAAATTTCATGGTCTGAACACTTATTGAAAATTAAACATTGCACTCTAATCCAGATAACCAGTGAATTCTGGTTTATTTTCAAAGGGTTATCTTGTCTAGCTGTAAGGCTCTTCTCAACTGCTTGCCTCATTTCTCTAAAAAGTAAAACTAATTCAGAATTTAAGTCTCCTTGGTGAAGCCACAAAGAGATAAGCTGGAGTGCTATGGTTTATCAATTCAGCCTCAAGACTCAAAGAAGGCAGAGAGCTAAGCGGGGAGTTGACACTTGTGTAAAAGTGTTCCCAAGGGATATGCAGGGTTACTGTGTAAAAGCCTGAGTCTAAAGTGAGAATGCCTGGCATCAATCTGAGCAACACCATGCCAGTAAAGACGGTTCATCCGCAGTTGAGTTGGTGGTTTCTCAACACAGAAGAGCTTAGACTGAGGGCTTGTGTGAGCCATGGGTGAAATGAAAATTCCTTTGGCCTCAACTAATGCATTTTAAGTGACTCCCACTTAGGGTCAGATAATTACAAGTTCTATTCTGTTAAACAGTTAAAAAAACAAACACAATCTGTATTAGGCTGGAAAGTTCTACATTCCAGTGAACATGAGGGATGTTGAACATAGCCTGTGGGCCAAACACAGCCCACGCAGAGCTTCACACTGTTGAAGCTTTCATCTTCAGCACCCTGAGGTACAGCCCAAAGACTACAGGATCTCAACATGCAGTGCTCCATCTTGCTCCAGCCTAATGCATATCACATGCTAGGGCCTGTACCTTCCATGAGCCGTATTGTCACACTACAATCGAGGAGGCTCCCAGCTTGCTGTATCTTTACTTACTCAGAAGTGGGGGGCTTAGTTTGGATTTCAAGAGGATGAGACCCCTTGATGGTGTAACTTATGTAACCAGCACAATTCACAAAGGGTTGCTTCTTACTCAGAAGTTTGTAATTGACAGTGTACATATTTACCCATCAGTTTGTCGATTCTTGATGAACTGCATTCTCATATTATGTATGTCCTATGTTAATATTTACAAGTCATTAAAAAATACAAAGCCAGTGTATTTCCCTCACACCTCCCCAAAATCCAATTATACACAATCAAAATCATATAGAAATTGAGTATAGGCTTGGCTGTAAAGAAGTCTGAAAAGACAGCAAGGAATAAGGTCATGCAAAATTTCACATAAACAAGGGAATTTTCACAGTAGGTAATTTATATCATATGGCCCAGTGTTAAATAACAAGGAGTGTTAGAAAAATGAAGCTTGAATAAATGCAGTTGCAGGTCTCCGTAATACCTTTACAGGACTTCATGGTATAACCCTAATAAAGAGATCTGATAGCATAATCTATCTTCCCAGATTGACAGTGGAAAGTTATTATTGTAATTAATACAAATATGGTATCTTATGACTGAAAAAAACGTTACAGACAAGTTCTCAAGACACTTGTGAAATAGTTAAGAACAGACTGAAATGCAGAGGCAAATAGTTTGCATGCAGAGAGTTTCAATTAAGTCAGTTTACAGCCTAGTAAACCCTGCCTAGATCCAGAGCTACCAGACAAAAGTCCTAAGACAGGTATCAGTTGTTCTAATGACACCCAAGTTATTCAGCTGTGGCAACAGAATAAGAACTGACAAGAATAAATTTGTAATTTTTCATTCCCAAATCTGAGGATCACATCTCGTTTCTTAGCCTACCATTCTCTTCTGCCTTTGCAGTTACCTTTTGTTGACTTGAACTTTACAGCAGTATGATCAACCACTATTGGCTCTCTGATGAGAAAGAGATTGAGTTATTCGGGATAGATCTTTTTTTAAGACTCACACTTAAAAATATTTTTTTCATTTTTTCATCTTTTTAATATTAAATTCACACAGAAATCTTAAAACTTATTTTCTGCTAACATTACTCATTTTTATTTGCGTTATGTATTGAAGTAAACTAAATTTAACCCCAGAGGTTGTTTAATTCCTCCTCCAATACCTTCAGTATTGGAGGTACCAGCTCCCTCCATGTTACCAGGGTAATAGAGGAAACAACGATGCATGTACTCATGGCCCAGCCTGTATTACTGGTCTCTAGGATTTAAGAGACCCTTTACAGAGGACAGCAATATACCCTATTTGCAGTTCTGCCACAGTCTCAGCATGCAATCTTGAAAAAAAATGTTTAATTGCAATATCTTGCTTTCTTTTCTTCAGATGAAAGAAATTAGATAAGAATTTATAGCCTCCTTTGTAAAAGCTCTCAGATTTATGAATGAAGCAATCCTCCTTCCCTTGCTATTTCTTTCCTCCAATGGCTTTCTGTCTAAAACAAAGGATGTTGAGTTAGTGTTGAGTTAGAAGGACAGCTAATATGCAACCTAAAAACAAAAGGAACCTAGCTCTGAGGTCAGCATGACCTGCAGTAATTGCTTCTGCTGCTCTTTGACACACATCAAGGATTAGCAGTCACCCTGCACAACTCCTCAGAACAGCAGAGCAGTAAAATAAAAAAAAAAGATAAGACAAAGCCTCTTGTCCCAAGCTTACTGCTCAAAGGATGCAAAATATTAAGTTAATTCCTAACTTAAAGAATATTTCTTTGGATAAAACTCTGGGAAAGAATCCTATGGAAATTAACCCTTGCTTCTCTGGATGCTATTACTCCATGCAGAACTTCCAGATTTCTCTAGAAATTCCCAGTACTTAGAAGCAGAAAATATTCTGATTAGTTTCTCACATAACCATCCAGCCCATAAACATCAGGGCCAAACTAAAGGGAATAATTATGCAACAAGACGCTGTGAAAGAGAAAAAACTGCTGGAGGCAAATTGGCTGCTTACATCATATATTTTCATGCTCTGTTTACAACCTCCCTGTATAGGAATCTCACAGTTCTGCTGCATAAGACGTGGGTCAGTATCTTCTGATGAAGTAAGAAAAAAACCCAAACAACTTATTGAACATTCGTCTCAAATTTCAATTGAACATAGTCTTTTTAATTCCACATGTTTAGCTGAGGGGGTTTTTGTTTGGTTTTTTGAAGTGTCTAAAACTTTAATAGGCTAAGTATGAGTGGGGATACCTTCCATATACCCCCTGGGAATTGCTTTTTGAGATCACAATTCCCACCACGTTCAGGTGTTCCAAACTCTCTTTTATATATTCCTGCTTCATATCAGTACTACCAAGCTAAAGAGGGGCCTCTGAAACCTCCACTCCTCACTAAGGGGACTCTGATGTAACTTTAAGCAGTAGCTTAATGAATATTTTTCCCCAATTGCAGTGCTGGCTTAAGCAGCTCCTGTGCTATGAACTGACCAAATAACCGATTCAGGTTAAAGCTACAGATCTTCTACTCGTGTCAGTTCCCCAAGCTGCTCAGACACGGCAAACGATTTCTACTTAGGCCCCCACAAGCACTTTTATCAGCAAGCACTGAATAACTTAAAAATTCCTGGAAATTCTCCCTCATCTGTCACGCAGCCTTGCACCTATCAGCTGGGCATGTAGACGAGAATTCAAGCAGTGCTGTAAAAGTGGGTTTCAAGAGTGGAAACACAGAATCAAGTGTTCTCCAAGACTAGAATATCCCTGAGTAGAGCAGTGCAGAAGAAGGGGGTTCATCTCCAGCAAGAAGAAAATACTACAAAGACCACATCTGTATTACATCTCTGGACACTGAAAATTTTGTAGCCAGACTCAAAAACATTTTCAAACATTTTAATATATTTTTTACATGCAGAACTCCATGGTTTTACACATTCAGCCATCATTTAACACTCGCTAGAAATAAAAATCCTAGGGATTTATGACTAACATTAGCGCAATGCAGCTGCTAATGCCACAGGCAAGGCTTATGTCAAACAAAAACAAGTGGGTGGACAATTAGTTCAGAGGATGCTCTGCAACTCACAGTCTAACACACCTTCCCTTCAGCACAAGGAAAGGACTTCCTAGGGTAGAAACACCTTGAACAGAAAACAAATGCTTCAGAGATGTATCTGCATGTTTTGAACAGGCTAAAGTTAAACTCTTCCTCACATGGTAGCACTTTTTTAGCAAACAGCTTGACAAAGAAGTCATGAACCTGACATTTCTCCTGCTAGTATGTTGAGCTTTTCATCAGCTCAAAACTGCAACTGCAGTTTGTGACTGCAGTTTAAAGAGTTTCAGAGATCTGTTTGACATGGCAGATGATGTCCACTAATGCCAACTTTACTGACATGTCTCCTGAGATCAATGCAGTGTCTACAGAAGCTTCATCAACATGCAGATATTGTTCATTGATGTTTGATATAGTTTAATTTCTTTACTGCTCTCCTCTAAATAGTAATTATTTATTTTAAAAGAAAAAAAGCTATCAGTCACAATAAAGAATATACTGCAGTATATTCTTGAAGCTGACCACTTGACTAGCTATAGGCTACAAAAGAAGGAAATGCAAGGGAGATTTGGTCAGTGTTTTTGTTTATATCCTTAAAATTTACATTTTTGTGATCAAATGGGTCACTTGTATTGAATCAAATGTATAACTTGCATCCTTTTCAAAAAAAAAAAAAATCAAGATTGTAAGAGACAGAGTTGCACTGAAAGAACACAGACAGTAGAAGAGACACTGGATCGAGAACCAGCAGGTCTCTGTTGTGCGATACTAATATGTCTCTGTGTGACTGTCTTCTCTGTGCAGCTGGACCAAAGAACAGTGCTCACCCTCTTTTCAGAGCTGTGTATCAAGGCTGGTACCAGAAAGATAAGATGGAGAAATGCTTGTCCAGGAAGTTTCATCTCAGAGATGTCAAAGCCCTTCACAAGAATGAAACCTTGTAACTTTTCTGTGGGACAAAAGTACTAAAAGAAAATCCAGAGGAAAACAGAAATAACGGAAATTACACAGTAAACTTCATATTCAACACCCAAAACACATGTAAAATATTTCT
>NW_010324563.1:0-8643 GCF_000700745.2 Antrostomus carolinensis | reverse complement strand
CGTCACATTGCCTCAAAAAAACAAAAATGGCTGAGACAGCTGGCTTTAGGATTGAGTACAATGGACATGGATCTCTCACATTACAGGATGTTGTGATTCTGGAAGCTGCATGCATATAGCAGTCTTGGTTTTAGGTTGGTTTTCAGGGAATGAATGCAGGACAAGTAAGTTCTGAAGGCTTAACATTTAATCAGGAGGAAAATCTCCATTAGTAAGTACTGAGATTAGAGTCTGTGCCTTATGGACAGGACAGCATTAACACAGAAACAACTCTGAATATTTGAATTACATCAGCAGGCAGCAATAACAATCAGGTGGTTTGGTTCAAAAAAAAAATAAATTAAGAGTTGTGTTCCATTTAAGAGTAGTGCATTCTCCTGATCTGCAGCAGAGCTTTGGACCTCTTGCCTTTTATAAACAGCACCTCAATCAACAAGAATTTAGCTTGGAGGAATGCATTACAAATGTAGAACAAATCAAATTAGTTCTCAGATGTTATCTGTTGATATCTCATTTCTTCCTCAGACTTCAGCTAACCACTGGAATGCAACATCTGGGCAGCTGGGGGAGGCAACTGTTTTACTAAAAAGTACTAAATATAGGTGCTACAGAACAAATTACACCACACTGCTTTACCGCACCACCTACAGCACAGGATGCACTAGTAACCCGCTGCAAAAAACGTAATTAGGTCTATCTAGCCTATAGGTCATGTCACCTTTACAGCATAAAGAGCCAACTTAATCAAAGTAATTATATGCTAAGGATGAGTGACAACATTAGTCATCTGTTGCAGAGGTTATTTAAAGAAATCAAGATTTGGAGCACCATTTACTTGTTTCTATTTTTTTCCCTGCCCCTGAAATTTTAAAGCTCTGGAAGAATTCAGTAACGCATTCAATTATGGCAACTATAGGCTATATACTTAATAGTCAACATATTTTAACTTTAAATTTAGAGCAGCACGCTTTCTTCTTTGTTAAAGGAAAAAGTTTGCTTTTATGAAAGTTCTTTGTGGTTTCCATAGAGCAGAATGGGTAAGGGATTACGTGACCTCCTCAGTCAAAATGTTACACAGCATTTCACACTGCTGAGCATCGAGTGACAGGCTCCAGTGACATACACAGTTGATGCAACGATTTACATAAAACTAGAGGTTTTTGCAGCCTCCTTCCCAACAAGGATAGTAACCTTTCTGTGCAACATCTGAGTGCTGTTAAAAAGAAACAGGACTAAGAAGGCTGCAGCACTCACATCTCTTAGAGGCTAAAATTGATCCACTATTGCAGAGTTTATGGAATTGAGGCTTCCACTCATTAAACAGCTTAAGGACACTGGTGAAAGCTCCTTGCTCAGATCATCTGGAAACAGGCTGGGCATAACACTAGATCATCTACTGCAGGGAGCAACTATGTACTGACATGGGCTTTGGGTGACACGTACCAACAGACTGTGATCAAAGAGCATCATTTTCAGCCAGCACAGATGCTTAAAGCACAGGTCTTTATCAGACAATTAATTAAAAACTGGTTCTAAAAACCTAGAGCAATTTTAATCATTAAAACCAAAGAGAAACTGGAAATGCATCAATTACCTGAGGTATTAAAGATATTTTATGCTCTAAATATATAACACAGATTAGGCTTACTGAAATTTCTGGATCTATAGCAGTTTTCAAGAATCATTTTATATTGCCACATGAATACTTTATTGTCTTCACAAATAAGAAAATTTATCTTTTCCATTTAAGGTTTATGCTGCCCCTTACTTTCAGACTACAAATATGTGTAAGACTGAGGAACACTGTACATATTCTGGGTCAAATAACATCCTTCTAATTCACAAAATATGCTTGCATTGGAATATTCTGATCTCTTCTGAAGATTTCAGTATACACCTTGAGTAAGTAAATCTCCATTTTTACCATGTACCACATATAGGAAATCATTGCTAACCCCCGCCCCCCCCCCTTCACGATCAGTCATTACCCAACTCTACCAAGGCTTATGCTGTGTTTTCTGCAATAGCTTGTCCACCCACCCAGACACTCAGCATGTCTAGTCCGTTGCTGTTGCAGGCAGTCACATCATAAACTGATCAAATGCCATTGTAAAACTAAATAGGCTTTTTGGCCTAAGTTTCCAAAATTTGGGAGTAGGTCTCTCTTCCATTCAAACTAATTTGGGTAACAATGAAAAAATTCACTCATAAACAGGGCTTCTGACTACATCTTTTTCCGTCAGTGGTTCTTGTTTTCCGCTCCAACCCACATCATCTATTCTCTTCCTTCCACCCATTCTTCCCCCCCAAAAAAAAGGCTGGCTTGGAAACTGTGCCTCCATTTTCTGTAGAACTTTCTATTTTTCTTTCTCTTTTTTATTTTTTGTTTAGTATATGAAAGCAGCTTCCTGTTTAGAAACGTGGGAGTCCTACACCCTCAGTAATGATGTATTCAGCCCATCAATGATCTTGGCATGAATGCCTTAAACCTTAATAAGCCTGATGGGATTTTCTGTACATGTCATCATCAGTCCAAAAAACAATGCACCATGTTTGTCATCTTGCAGTGAATCAGCTCCCTTCCCAGTGCTACAGTTCCAATAAGAATTCTAAGGGCTTACAAGCTTCCTTCTCCTAAATATTACAAATTATAGATTTCCAGTATCTATAGAACAAGAACAGAAGCACCAAGACGAGACAGTGCTGTTGCAGAACTCTCAAGATGATCAATACTGTTCTGCTTCTCCAACTCTTAGTCCCTGCAGCAACCTGCCATTGCTTGTCTCATTATAACTCTGTTATCCAAATCCTGGCCTTGTCCTGTGCTGGGGAATAGGAATGAAACACAACATAATCTCTGTTCAACTTTTAAAAAACATCCCCCCAAACCCCACATGACCTAGAACAAAACTCAGCCTTGTTCAGATACACAGACTGGATCAAAATCTATTTCTATAGGTTCAAAAAGGCAACAGCATTGGTGACTTGAAATAAAATGAAACATTTGTCACTTTGGGAGTTGAATGTACATACATTCCTAAGTGCAGGCTGTCCCCCCTGCTGAATTTTAACTGCAGTGAAGTTCTGCAGTTAAGTTATTGGACAGCCATACAACTAGCACTTGAATCAGCGGGTGCAGAAGCAGCTTTGCACACCACATACAATGTGCTGTTCTCCAAGCGGTGCTTAGCAGCAAAGTGGTTAACCACAATTTATTTTATGTGGCATAATTCTTCAGCTAATGCTACTAGCAAAGCTGCTAGTCTGGAGTTCATGCATTTTAAAATCTGACAATGCAAGGCACACATACTGTTTCACTTTAACTCTTTTGGGGGCTTGGTCTGTGCCTCCATAAACATCAAAACAAATTTTGATCTTTACTTATGGGTGAGCAGCAGAGTTAATTTAAAACTGTCAGCAAGTGCCATCCTAATTAAAAACAAATGACTAATTGTACAACTGCAGGGCCTGTTGACACAGGCTACACACATCAGTCAGGCAAAGCCAACCAAGCTTGAATTTGAGGAACTGCAGCACCATCAAGTGTCCGACGTGAGTATAGAGATTGAAAAATCAATTTTACAGTAAGTTTACACAGAAATTTCACAGGTAGCTGACACTGACAAAAGCAGTAAGACACAAGAGGTCCAACTATACCAACACTCTGAAAATGGAAATTACATAATAAAAATCTTGTTAAAAAATTGCTGCTGAGAGTCAAATGTTTGCAGGCAGAACAATAACTCTGTAAAGACAATAAATTGAGGAATTACTCTGCCACACACCAAAAAGATGCAGTGCAAAGGCTAAAAACTACCAGAAGGTTACTAGAAAGGCTACTACTATCTATAAAAAGCTAAAAGAAATAGAAAGGTAACCTTCGAAATCTGAGTAATAGTAAGAATTCCAGAAGGCTAAAAACATGAGACAACATGAAAAGGCATTTGAGAAACCGAAAAATTATTTGAGGAAAATTAACAATAAATTCCTTTTGAAACACATCAGGAGTGGGAATCTTGACAAAGGGTTAGTACAGCCAGCAGATGTCCAAAGAATAGAAAGAACAGTAAGAAAGAGACAAGACTGCAGAAAAGCTTTTTAAATGTGTGGTTTTATGTTGGCTTTTTTTTTTTCCCTGAGCTAGGAATCACAGAAAATTGTTTCCATCCTAGCCCAGACCAATGTCAAGCAAGGATGGACTAGTGAGGGAGGTCTGCTACAAACCTGTTCTTCGTTCAGACAACGTTACAGCAGTAAGTTGCACAGATCCTTTCTTCTTCCATTTGCACGTAAGGGACCTTTATATGAAAACAGCATCGTACACAGGTTTCAGGTAACAAATTATTGTGTGTGTGTGCGTGTGCGCGCGCAAGTAGAACGATTTGTCCTTTCTAGAACAAAATGCAAGGAATACAGCAGCAAGTCACTGCATAATTAAAAATTAAGACTAGTTTCTATTAACACACTAATTCTCAGCAACAGCTTCACTATTCCAGGTTCAGCTATCACTCCTATTTTTTAAATCTGTCCCAAAGCTAGAAGACATTGCATGAAAACAACAGAGTACAGATGCCACCTAGAGGCCACAGCAGATTTTGTATCTGTCCCCACTTTCCTTATTTCAGAGTATACATTCATCTTATTTCACCTTATTTCAGAAGATTTTTTTATGAGTCCCAGCTTTCCTTATTTCAAAGTATACATTCACCTTCTGAGTGTATAAATTTTACTGCCTAAAAAGTTAGTTTTCCCTTATGAAAAATCTGGCTTGGAGCTTACCAAGGCAGGCTTTGCATTCCTCAGCACTGTCACAAGCTATGGACATAAGTTATGAGATTTTAACTGTAGGAGAAAGTGCCAAAGCAAGCTGCATTTTCTAACCTTACAGAGCATGCCTAAGAACCTAGATAAATTAAGTTTATTAAGTCACAAGTAAAGCTCTGTAGGAAATACCCCAGTGTAGACCTACATCTCCCACGTGTCTTTCAAACATACCTATTAAAATATTTCATAAGTGCCTTTTTTTTTTTCCCATACAATAAAAATAAATTGCACACAGGGTAGGTCTGAGAAAGCGTATACTAAAGGAGCTTTGTTCAGGGTTCTAGTGCATCTTCACTGCAGATAACTAATGAGCATCTTAAGCATCCAGCAGAATTTAATGTATTCAAGAACTGAAACAGGCTCCAAACAGTGGCAAATGAACACACACTGCAGGCAAGTCAACAGCATGTGAGGCAACAACCTCAGTCTCTACTTACGGCCTTGCAAACCACAGCTCTGTTAAAGCCACAATAAAAACACCTGTAGCATTGTAGAGAAGCCCATCTTCTTTACATTCCTTAATGGAAGATGCATATGTATACTATTTCCCTTCTACAAGGATAAGCACCAGGAACTTGAACACAGAAAAGCCTGAAATTACAGCACAGTAGATTCATGTAGTATTGCCCCACAAACATCCACCTGCAAGACTCAGGCATTATTAAGGACAGAAATTAATACAACACACACAAAAGTTACTATTTTCTCCAAAAGTGAGACTACATACTGCAGCTTAATATAGCACTAACTTTATAGATGAACGTGAGAATAACGTCTTCAACACAAAAACATGACAAGTCAAATCTGAAAGATAAACCAAGTTTATTAAAAACAAAAAATAAAGACAGTGCTATTACCAAGGTTGAAAAAATTAAGGATTCTTTTACTGATGTGACAAGACAGCCAATTTACAGCAGTTACATTAATTCTGAGAAAAATCAGGTTGGGTTTACACTGCTTCAACTGACTACAAGTACTTTCTGCAAGACAAACTGGTTCCCCTCCCCTTTCCAAAAGAACAGACATCATCATCCTATAAAAAACACATACAGAATTTTGAGACACATGATCGAAACACGAACCATTGTCCAAAAGCCTGAAACTTTCCAACAAGGTTAAATCCTCTGTTGCTTCAACCAACCCTCAACGGGGGAGCTACGAGTACAACGCCGTCACCTCTGACAAAGAGCATCGGAATATTCCTTTTGGTAGACTAGGAAGAAGGAAAGAAAAGTTTACATTTATAAAAGCAGTTTACAAAACTTATCTGCTAAGCATATGACCAAATAATTCAAGCATAACAAAACACCAGAAACAACTTCAACAGACATAAGCTCAAACAAACAACGTTCTGGCCTGCTGAAGAGATCAATACAACTAACACCACATCCCTGGACATCCTTTGTACTTTTGGAACAATTTGCCCAAAACTTCTTTTAGATCTTGGTTTAGAAAGTACTCAGCAATAAACTACTTTAACCATATAACATAGTTTAGCTTTAAAAAAATTTTCTATGCAGACAAATACACTGAAGTCCTTACTTTATAAATCTCTTCATAGGTTTCTTCATCAATCTCTATTGTAGTTACAGTTTCTTCCACATCACCCAAAATCATATTTAAGTGCTGATCGTATGCCTGTAGGAATGAAGTTAATTATTTCTTCCAAAGTTCAAACAGAAGCACATCAAAATGAGAATTATAGCAAGATTTTCAGACATAATTAGTTTAGCCTGATTTTGACCAAAATGTGCCATGATGTGAAAACAAAGTAGCATCAGTTACAGTTACAATTTCAAACATAAATGCAACAAACCAGTACTCTGCAGCATAAAAAAAAAAGGGAAGACATTCATATTCTCTGAAACAATCTTCCAGGAAATAGCTCCAAAGCTCTCAGTGAGAACACATGCAAGAACTCGGACACACTTCACCAGCTACACATTCTCTGCTGCCAGTCCAGCCTCCTGGAATTGATTGCCTGGGGTCAACTTAAATTATATGAAAGCTGTAATTCATACAATGCTACAAAACCTTAAAATAAGCACATGTTCCAAACACCTTACAAAAGCACATTGCAAACTACATGTGTGCTTCATGGATTTCTCCTCATCTTTGTGTTCCCAAAGGAGTTGAGGCCCAGTTAACACACGGGGCAGCTGGATCTCCTCCCCAATGCAGTACAGTACTCAGGAAGGATGACCCGCTTAATGGAAAGCAAAAACCTGTCTTGTCAAGAGATATATCACTCTCAGAAGAAAGCACTTAGACAAACAAGATTTGGTGATTATCCAGCTGAGTATATATCCCATCATAGGGTGTGCTTTAAGAGATGCTTGTTTGATAATGATAATCTCATTCTTAATTAGGTCTTAAAGAGACCTCAGGATACTTCACAAGAAGAGGCCTGCAGCATTATTGCTTGTTTCACAGACACAGAAATAGGAGCCAAAAGCAGTTGGAGGAATTGCTTGGGATCATTCAGGAGACAAGAAAAACAACATGCATTGCTTGAAGAAGAGATCTCTAGAGAAGCATTTAATAGCACACAGAGTACTGAACAAATTAGATTTTGCCACCAATCATATTACACTTTTGATAAGAGAAAGGGTTCACCCCTTGTTGCTAAGATGATCTTTACCCACCTTATTTAACAACTTCTGCACTTTTAACCACGAGATAAATTACCTGCACATTTAAACTATTATTTTTAAACAACCAATGGAAGAACCATAGAATCATTTGGGTTGGAAGGGACCTTTTGAGGTCATCTAATCCAACCCCCTCTGCAGTGAGCAGGGACATCTTCAACTAGATCAGGTTACTCAGAGCCCCACCCAACCTGACCTCAAATGTTTCCAGGGATGGAGCATCTGTACTAGACTGTTGCACATAAAAAAGGCTGCCCAGTGCTTAGCTGAATAAGCATAGTAGCATCATGAAAGTTTTACTTACATGTAGTCTGCCTCTAAGTTCTCTGTCATTCCTCATTTTGACATAGATTCGCTCATCTAGACTGAGTCTGATGAGATCAAGTGGCTCCTCTACAGTATTTGTTGTTTGTTGCTAAAAAAATACAATTAAAAGTTATTGGTACAGAAGAAGCCTGTGAACTTTTCCATTCTTCAGTGTCTGTGAGACACTGAAAAGAAGCAGGTAAGAACATAGATTCAAATACTTCAAATCATTCCTTGACATCCTGTTGAACCTGAGTGAAACTGACATTACCACTCTACAGATATTCATCAGTCTGAGTAAAATGAGTTAAGAGACGTCAGTTTAGCTTGCAGCAATTCATGCCTTGTGCATACTATTGAATAAACTATATTCCTTATCAGCAACCACTGTCCATACTGCAGCAAAGCCCAAGCTGAGTGAACCAGCCACCTCATGGACCAGCACATCACACAGCCATAAAACCCAGCCACACGCTGCCATGTCAGTCAGTCAGCTGGGTAACAGGCTGCCCCTCTGCCCCACGCAGCCGCTCTGCTCTCCCTGAGGCTCAACAACACAGCAGCCACGCCAGGCCTCAGAGCAGGAGATCTCTTTTTTATGATAAAGGCAAACTTTCAGGGTCACAGCTAAAACGCGTGCACATTTTTGCGCATATCCCGCAGCGTGCTGCCTCCTTCCTTCTCAGTGAGGCAGAGCCAAGGGTATTTTCCTCAGTGGCTTTCCCGTTTCCCACCTCCGGCCGTTCCTGGGGCAAAAGGGCCCGAAGCGAGACCCGCCCAGGCTCTGACAACCCCGGCGGCAGCACAAGGACCGAGCCGGCCGTGCGGGAACTTCATTTCCCACAGAACACGCTCCCCCCGG
>NW_010324562.1:354-4112 GCF_000700745.2 Antrostomus carolinensis | reverse complement strand
AGAGGCCAAAGTCTGCTCTCCTGAAATCCATATTTAATAAAAAATAACCATATTTACTGCATTTCAGAGCTACCTCTGAAAAAGCCCCAGAAATAACAGTGTTGCCACAATGTAAACACAAATTAGATACCAAAGAGCTCACAGAAGGCTAGGGGACAGCCAATACAGCAAAACACAACTTTCTCAGAGACGCACATTTGCGTGGCTTCGAGTTCCCCCCAGAATTACAGCTCTGGGGATGTTTCCCAGTTAATACCCAACCCTATTCCCATAACAAATATCCTGCGTGCATCTTTGCCTGCTCACTGAGGCCTGCTCACCTGATCCTAGGCCTGTAGTCAGCATAGTGTCAAAAATAAAATAAAATTATTTTCCTCATGTTGTCCAGCTTCTGAGATTTAGGAGCTAGAATATAATTTTACTGATTTTACATAGCATTACTTCAATAACTAAAATGTTTTTAAATTACAAATACTATGTTTTCACCAGACTTGTACAGAGATCAGTCTGATGTCACAACACTTTATCTCTAGAGTAGGCTGGCATTTGCTGTGCTGTAACACAATGCAAACTCATTTGTTTGCTATTCATTGTCATCTGGAGCACACAGCCCAGCGGATAACATCATTTTTAGTGCAAGCACACCAACCGTCCTTGACTGAAGGTTTCCACGCTAGGCAGAGAGCTGAAGCTCTGAGCACAATTCAGAGACATAAGAAATCTATACGAGCAAGTAACTCATGCCCCTGGGACTGTAACGTTACAACTCCAGTAAGCATGTAATACTCGGGTTTCACTAAATCCTATCGGAAATCTCACTGAAAATAACTGGAGCTCTTCCCTTGAGAAAAAGAACAGTAAAAAAAGCAAGTGATAGCAGTAGCTCAATAGCAGAGGTAAAACCTCCAATACAAAAAGCAGCATGATTCCAGGACCTTAAACAAACCAGCATTTTTCTCTGTGTCACTGTATGTAGAATGTAAGAGCACCTGGTTCATTAAGCTACCTGGTTAAGCACTATTCAGTGTAATAGAAATAACAAGCAACAAGAAAAGCAATAAAGCAAACAGACACACCAACATTAATGAGCAGGTAATAAGGTAGAAAAAGACCAGAGACTCTTCAATCACTGATTGATGGGCTGCTAAAATGAACTATTCAGGCACAGTCTGGATTGGGAGGAATAGATGGGAAATCAAGATTATCATGAATATGATGGGATATTTGAGGGGGGGAACAAATATCAGACACCTCTCCAAGCCCTACGCCTGCTCAACACAGTGCATCCTATCTTCTTATGAAATCCTATTATTGACTTTGCCTTTGTCATCTCACTCTATTCTATGCAAGTGCTACAAGGTCCAACTGCCAGCAGCTGGGGAACAGACCATGGGTCACTAGGCCTGTAGATCCAGGTACCAACAAGAGAGAGACCAGAATACAAAAGAGATCTGTGTGCCAGCAACTGGAGAGGAGATCATGTGCCACTGGGAGTAGGTTGTGTGCTGCTGGAGCCTAACTGTCAGCAATTAGAGATGGGACTGGGGATCACATGGCCCACAGATCTAAGCACCAGCACTTGGAGAGGCCAGACTGTTTATATTTCTCTGGACAATGGAACTGTGTGCACATACACATATTTTGCTAACAAACCTTAAGCTGGACTATCCAGGAAGGTGACCAGCTTTATCTGGAAAAACTCCAGGTCTGAGTTAGTAACCAGGTAAGGGACAAAGGGTCCGTATGCAGCTATTTGATCATCAGCTGTCTATCTAAGATTTGAGGGAGGCATGAGCAAGGGGTGCATGTAAGAACAGCAGAGGCATCTGTGTTGCTACTGAACACCAAGTCAGACTGCCTGGTGAGCAGGAGAGGCCCTGTGCGCTGGGTAGGGGCCAAGGGTCTAGGCGTGGATATTAGATAGAGCCCACACTGAATTCAGAGAGATGTGTGAATGCAGATCTGCTGGGGAGCTAGAGAGCAAGGGCTCATGTTTTCACTAATGAACTTCAACTCTTACCAGCTGGAGAGGAGAAACGGGACTGGGCAATCTGCATTTCTGTTTATGCTGGTAGTTCACACTGTTGGCTAATTAACCTCTACCATTTGTTACTAGTCTAGACTGGCTCACACTTCTTAGAGCTACATCCTTCTTCCTTGGAGTTCTCACAAAAGCCATGCCAACCACTTATTTTTTAACATCAAACAGAAGAATGTTCCTTCCTCTATCCATCACTGCTTCTCTCGCCCTTGTTCCCTGTGACTGGGCTCTTGATTATCAAAGATGATGTGATATTAAGCTTGGTAATTTTCACCTTTGCTCCTTTAGGTTGCTTAATTAATATTTGCATTGTGTTCCTTACTTTGCATATGGGCCTTGCTGGAGATTTAGGAAAATTATTCTCCTTGTAATTGTTTCCTCAGAAATAAGTGTCCAGAAACTTTAAAAACACATAATAAAAAAAAGAAAAGAAAAAAAAAAAAGCTATGAAAATTAGTCTAAAACTATTCATTCTATACTCTAACCAAAAAAGTGTCCTTTTTGTCAGAAAGATCTGTCAGAAAGTCAACATATTTTTGGACAGAAATCATCCCTGAGAAGTAGCTGAAGGTTGGTCCTTTTGATTTCTTTTACAGCAAGCTGAAAAAATTTCAGGACAATATTCTGCAAGAACAGTTCTTGGGAAATTGCTCTTCAAAATGTACCAAGCTTCATACCTCTCCCACTTCTGCAGTTTTAAATAAAAATAAAAAAAAAAAAAAAAAATCATACAAGAAAGTTTCCACAATCAAAGTAAAAAACAGTGCAAAGGAGACAGATGTGTGATCAAACCCTAGAAACAGAAGGCAAGTGAGAGAACTCAGAAAGTTATCATGCGTATCACAAAACTACTCAAAACTTAACTATCACACTTTCATTCTCCTACCTAGAGAACAAGTAGTATTTCATCACACCATAAAAGTACTAGGCAGTATTTAAATAGGTCCAATTCAAAAAAACCTCTTGAGAATCAAGATTAGATAACACTTTGAGAAGCTAAAACTAAGGGTACCTAAAACACAAAGGGTGAAATTCAAGCTCTTACTACTTGTCCAGTCACTCAGAGCAGTACTATAACCTGCTTCCCAGTATAAATCAAGAGATTCTTCCAATGTGCATAGAAGACCAGCACATTTTGGCATAGAAGGGAGAGGAGGAACAAAGCAAAAATACCTAAGCTTCCATTCAAAGCTTCGGAGAAGAAAATGCAAAACTGATTAAGAAAAGTAATGGGGATTTTATGGCTGGTGCACACATAGATGGAACAGCAAGAATAAATTTACCACACTGTCAGATTGCAGCATGTACTAAATTAATCGGAAATAAACCCATCTACAATAGTAGCCGATTTTTTTATTTGGAAGGTCACTAATGAGTTCAGAAAGAACAACTCCTTCCCCCTTCATGTTTTTCTTCTTGTTCCTCCTTTTCACTTAACCCTGCACACACAGCTTGCAGATAGAAAATAAACTTGGTTAGAAGCAACCTCTGGAGGTCACCTACTCCAACCCTGCCCGAAGGAGGGCTGATAAGATCAGGCTGAGGAGGGATTTGTTCACCTGAGCCTTGCACACCGCCAGAGCTGGGAGCACCGCATGGGCTCGGGGCAGCCTGCTCCCGACACCCCTCCGGCAGGGGAACGCGGGCACCGCCACAGTGCCGCTGCACCTGCCGCCAGCCCCGGCGCTCGCAGACACCCGCACACCTGTGCTGTGCC
>NW_010324562.1:0-201 GCF_000700745.2 Antrostomus carolinensis | reverse complement strand
CCCCCGGCCCCGGCGCTCGCAGCCACCCGCACACCTGTGCTGTGCCTGCCTGCACGCCGCAGCCCCGGCACTCTCAGACACCCGCACACCTGTGCTGTACCTGCCTGCACACCTGTGCTGTGCCTGCCCGCACGCCGCAGCCCCGGTGCTCGCAGACACCCGCACGCCTGTGCTGTGCCCCTGCCCGCACGCCGCAGCCCC
>NW_010324561.1:0-408 GCF_000700745.2 Antrostomus carolinensis | reverse complement strand
CTCCAGATTTTCAAAGCCGCATCGTGTGGGTGTCACAGGGCCCCGGGTGTCTCGTGATGCAGGGACTGTGGGGACACAGTGTTGCCCTGCCATGGTCCCTTCCTGCCACCAAACACACCATGGCACCCAGCCCCGGTGCTGCTCGGAGCCACGTGCACCCCGAGGTGTCACCCCTGCAGCCAATCCCCTGGCTAAGCCCTGCTCCAGGCACCCACACTGCCAGCCCAGCACCATGAGGATATCGGTGTCTGGTATCTCCATGAGCTCCCCATGGACATGGCAGACCTGGCACAAACCACCCGAGTTAATTGATGTTAATGGCCTCTGGCCTCTCCCGGGAGGAAGTGCCAAGCTGCTGCCCTGTCCAAAGTCCGAGGGCACCGGTGCCAACCCAGACCCGCAGCACAT
>NW_010324560.1:10966-25815 GCF_000700745.2 Antrostomus carolinensis | reverse complement strand
AACCTTGCCATGCAAACCCAATACACATGTCCTTATGCTGGTTCTTTGGGAAGTAATCTCATTTCAGTTATTGTCTGGAGTCTGATCCAAGTCAAGCTGTTTGGACACATCTCTCTGTGATAATTCACATGAAATTTCCCTTTTCTTGATTTAATTAAGTTGAAATCACATCATTGTTGTTGAATGTATATACTTCCTGGGTAGCAAAGATCTACTGAATTTTTGTATGTTTAGTTGGTAACTAACACTTACTTACCAAGCTGTAATATCATTTGCTTATCTTGCCCTTTTTTGGCTTCAGAAGTGAATAGCACAAAAATAGATTGGCTTGACAGAGGGAGACTGTTTTGGTGCCAGTCTAGACATTATCTTTGGCTGCTACTTGCCTACAGATGTTTGTCTAGGTGATAGGCTTGAAGGTCTGTCTTCCTCTTGAGGGGCCCATAGAACCTTTTTCCAGAGGGGCCCAAAGAAGTCAGTAGAGATTTCACTGTTCAGTCAGTTTTCTTGCTATCATGCAATTCTGAGCACCATCAGAGGTTACCAGCTTCACAGGCAACAAGTTTCCTACCAAGCAGGAGTTAGTACAGATGGTTCCTCTACCTGCCCTGTTCAGCAAAGGATGACCTATACTCTGTCCCATGTTCCCTGCAGTGTGGCGTAGCCACCTCAGCACAGCCATAAGTAACTATGAATCTGGCCTGCTATTTCAAAGGTTATTTTTATCCTTTCGTGATGACAGAGGTCAGTCTGCTTAGCTAATTGCACAGAAAAGCTTCTCTCTTGAGTTATGTGCTCTATAAGCAAGTCTCACTAAGATGATGAATCACTGAAGGCGAAGAGGCAAGTTTAAAGTAGGGAAGTTTAACAATCTACCATATCCTTCCCTTAATTAAAGGTTTGGAGTGAGGCATGTAGATGCAAAGAAGAGATAATGAACTACTCTCTTTAAAGTGAGGGGGAGGAAAACCAGCTGCAGGTAGTCTTGGCTTTAAACATGACTGGCAGAATACCAGCCTGGAACTCAAACCGTCTGCCGTGCTTCAGTAGTCCAGAGAGACAGGAGAGCACCTGGTTCCCAGTAGGATGCTGATACTTTATTTACTTGTTTATATGGAGGCTTATTTCTATTTTCTTGGACTTACATATAATTTAATTTCAGGCCTTCCAGGGTTTACATAAAACATTAATCCAGCTGCAAGTAACAAAAGGGAAAACAGAAATTCTGTAAAAAACCTTCAATGATTATGTAGCAAGGATAGCACATGTGTGATATGAGTAAAGATGCAACCATAAGAAAGATCTGTCTCTCAAGTGGCTAGAGGTTTATGGGACTAAGATCATCACTGAAAGCCAATCTGTCAGCTGCTGTGCCTATTGTGGAGGACTCAACTGCCCTGTTCAGTCTGACAGTAATACTTTCATATTTGCCACTGCTATAAAGAACCCACAGGCAGCCTTTCAGACCTACACTGCCACAGTGACGATCCTTGCAGTGCTCAAAAGACTGAATAAAGAGATAGGTATGCATTGATACTCCTCATCTGAGTCTCTTAAAATGCTCATGTCTTCATCTAAGCTTTTGCAGTCCTGTTCCACTCCTCTGCTTACTGTAAATCAGAACTTTCCACTTCACTGAAACTTTGTACGGTATTCCCTGCTCTCCAGGACAAACTGGAGGAATCTGTAATTTTTAAAGTCCCAAGGCAATGAGAGCCTCTTTTAGCAGTGACAGACTGCAGTAAGAGCAGCAAGCACCTTCCTAGTGGAGAAGATTCCTTCTGCCAAGTACAAACGAACACGCAGATCAGTCTGGTTGTACAGAGCTCAGATGAAGCCAGCACTTACACCATTAAGTATCAGCCAAAAGAAAGTATTTCCTTACTTTGGACCACTTGGAAACAAGAGAGGGAGAAATCATACCCTGTAGAATAAGTGTCCTTCGGATCAGTTGCCTCATTCACTGATTGGGATAAAGGTGTGGCTCTGACAATTCATCTTCTCCTAACGATGCCCCCATGTCCTTCACAAAGCCTACAGTCTTTACAAGTCTCCTGAAACCAGCATTACTCACACTAACAGTAACTGTGTCTGTTGTGTTTCAGAAGGGAATTGGTCCCCTTGAGAAACTTCAAACACCACATTAAAAAAAAAAATTAAAAATTGTACAACAAAACTTTTGCCGTACAAGCAAAGGGCTATCAAAACCAAGAAATCAGGGGGAAACAGGCTGCGGTAACAAGGCACAGCAATCATGTTCCTAATGCCACTACCCACCGTAGATTTTCCATGGGGACATGCTTCCCTTTAAAATGGTTGATGCTTAACTGAAATTTCAGATCAACAAAACCCCAGCTCACAACCACTTTTTGACTTTACTTTTCTCTCTCTTTGATACTTGATAAAGACTCTTTTATTTCTCTCTTGCACTGGGTAAGAAAAACTTGTTCTATGGAAAAGCAGACTATGATGGTAGCAGACCTGCACCACATCAAACACTGTGGGAGAGCCCTTTGGATTTTTTTTCCAAGGTTTTGAAAAAAAATTATATTAATGGAAAGTTTTTGAGGGATGCTTTGTCCTGAAATGTTTTTACCTGCAAACAAATATGAAAACAAAGCCTAGTAACTTTGTGGGTTTTATTGGCAAAAGAGTATTTCAGTGGAAAATATGAAAAAAAAAAGCTATTTTTTTTTTCCTTTTCATCCATTTGATTCCACAGAAAATGCTCAAGAAATTTAAACTGCTGTAATAATTAAGTACAAAAGTGATTGTTGGTCTCTGGTATTTTGTACATAAGACTCTTATTGCCTTGGAAGGTAATATAGATTACGGCATCCTGATGAAACACTGCTGTCTTATAAAGAAAATCACAGTGCTAATACACATAGTTCTCCTGCTGTAAATCTAAGTGTCTATTCATAGCATCATTGCTTTTAGTAATTAAGTCTGTAATTTCCTTCAGAATAGGATTCATTCCTTCCTAAATCATAAAAATAGGGCCAAAAATTTATGTTTAATTGGTCAACGTATAGAAATTTCATTATGTTTGCTCCATGCCAGAATGTATACTAAATCCTCACCTTTTAAAGTCATTCAAATAAACTTCTAAATCCTACTTTAGCTGGTAGGGAGCAGTGAGGAAGGAGAGTGATCCAGTCAAGGGAGAAGTGGGAGATGTGTCCGTCCATCTGTCTGTGCAGATTTTAACAGAGTGCATGAAACCCACTGGCCAGCTAAGATGGGAACACACAGGTGTCTCTGTGCCTTCTGCTGCAGCAGCCAAGTTTCTGATTCTGCAGAAGGCCCATGAACATTTGTGGCTATTCTTACTGAATCCAGGGACCAAAATTTTGCTCCCTGTAAATTCTTCCAGCTGAGGCTGCTTTCCCTCCTTGGCACCAGGGATGATACTCACCAGCAGAAAGTTTAAGTCAACATATTTTTCCTTGTGTTGCCTCTTTCTATCTGTAATATGAAACAGAGGAGATTATATAGTCATAAGATGGCAGACAACACATCTGAATGGTAGGAAAATTTAAGTTAGGTTTATCTTTGATTTTAATAGCAGAAGCTGACTTAATGCTGTGCAACAGTTGCTGCTGCATACACCAAAGATGTCCCCATGTTATTATGCATGTTGAATATTAATATGGTATTTGCTTTCTTTTATTCAACTCAATTTGCTTCCAATTTTTCTCTTCCTTTACATGATTTTTTTCTTTTAATTCTGTCAGGAAAGAAAAATCTTACTGGTTGCTAAGTAACTGTAGCAGTATTGCTATTGCTAAGTGATAAGCATATCTGCTTACTATGGTGGTCTTTATTTTTTAAGTAAAAAATATCTAAGTAAAATAAACATGATTTTGAAACTAATGATAGCCTGATAAAAAATGCTCTTCATTCTTCCAAATGTTTGCAGCAACGTATACATTATATCAACTGATAGTAGAAATAGTTTTTGGGAGGAGTGGATTATTCTTGAATGGGTTATTTTAGTAGCATCAACCACCATAGGACCACCTCTCCCCAAAGATTTATACACACATCAGATAAGACATACTGGCAGTCTTGTCACATCTGGCTGCATCTGAGGTGGGAGAGACTTTCTTCACAGCACACTCATGCTAAAACAGAGTAGGCCAGAAGTTGCAAGATTGTGGATTCTGTTTTTTATCAGTTTCTGCAATATTTCTAGTTAGATCATGAGTCTTATCACTGCCCAAGATCTAATATTTCTGCCCAAGGAGGATAACAAGTCCTCCTATGCTTTTCTCAGTACAGCACTCTAGAGCTTTAGCCAAAGTTTTGTGGGAATGTAATGCAGGTGGCTGTCATGGTAAAATGAAATCTCTCGACTCATTGGCATGATTTCTCACAAGTAGCACATACTTTATTTGAACGTTGCAGTTCTCCTTTCTGAATTCTTTTCCCTGAGCAGTGCAGATTCCCTTGGACACTTGGAAGTCAGGAATCCCCACACCAAGCAAGATTCCCCCTCCATTTCACACCACCCCTTGGCACACAGCGTGGCATGCAGTTGTTCACTGACTGGTCCATGTGAGGGATAACAGCTAACTCACAGCAGGATTTTAATGTAGATTTTTAGCAGTAATTATATATAGATAGACTCTCCTCTTAATGTGGGAGGAACAGAAGAGTTGTAATTATTTACATTATTCAAAACTAATACATGGCATTTTAAAGATGTGGATAATGTGTTAATATTTAATTTATTGTAGCTAGGTTAGGAGGGTTTCATTTATTTTGTTTTTTGTATTCAGTTTAATCAAGTATGTCCATTAAGTGCACGATGTGGCATTTGAGTTCTTTTAGGGTATGCTTGCAGATTGATTTTTGCCTGTGTTTGCAGAAAGTGAAGGAGTTTGCCCGTGTAATCTCCAAAAAGGTCAAATCTTGACTTAATAAATGTATGATTCAGGAACATAATGCTCATTCTTTAGGATATCACATTAATATTTATTGGGGTCTGGATACTACAAAGACCTGCTAATTAGCTAGTCTTTTGTGTATTGGTTAAACTGGCTTAAATCCAGTTTCGCTCAAGAGGGATTAAAATTGTTCCCATTATGATAAATCTGCTAAGCAGGGGACTCATATTCTCATTAATTCCTATGGCTCAGATTAGCGTGTAGGTACATCTTTCTGCCACGACTAATAGCCAGTGGTAATCAACATTTTTAATATATTCAGTGAAGAATATTTCCAAGGAAAATCATCCTCTGTTACTGACAGTAGAGTAAGAAATGGGCAACAGTCAGGGAACCCAGCAGAAGCCATGCAGATGCATCTGGGAGAGGCACCTACGGTCCCATCCCGTGCAGTACTCACCCTGTGCAGGAAGGGAGCAAAGCAGCAAAGATCAGAAAACTGAGCTAGGAGTTGCCTAGAGGAAATGTTCTCAGAGAGAGCTAACAGTCAGTCCAAATTTTAAAAGTACAGAAAAAATGGAGATGGGTACCGTATTGAGACAACAACAGAAAAGCAACTCTGAAACTGAAGCACAGAGAAGTCTACTGTCCACTTAATGGGCTGCTATGCACAGCTATAGCTGCAGTACTGCCTAGGTGGGGGAGGATATGTCTATACATTGTGCAAGACAATATGGTACAAACATCACCAGGCTGAACAGAGCCTGTAAATCCACAAGACTCAGCCTGGATCTGGTCCAGAATGAGTGCAGCTATATTTGTATAGGGCCAACCCTAATCAAATATACCCTGCTTCTGGCCTCTGCTCAGTTGTTTCTCAAATACCTTTGATTAAAGAGTTAGCAGGCTGGAAATGATAAGATTAGACAAAGCAACTAGTAATCTCAATATCTTGGGAAAGAGAATATAAAAATACTGAAATGCTGAAAAAAATAATTTGTGCCATGGTAAAAAAGTCCTAGAATGAGTGGGCTTAAGGCACACTTTCAATTAAAAGCTCATTCCTTATGTTGTGGGAAGAAGCCATAGAATCAAAATTGGATTGAAAAAATAGGGGTGGAAAGGACCTAAAAGAGAATCATATGGCACAGAAGGACACTAAGCAGAATAACCAGAATCACCATAATTTTTTTCCCTAAAGAAATGTGGAGAATACTGTTCACAGGCATGACACTAAAAGGTGCAATGCAATGGAGAATGAGAGTATGTTTTGTCAGCCCACAGTGCCCCAGCTGGTGCTGCTTCTTGACATGGTAGGTGGTGATACAGGCCAAAGTGGGGAGGATGCCAAGGAGGCAGGTTCACGTCTTGTGGGGATGCTGAAGCAAGGGAAGGAAGGTAAGCACTTATACATGTTTGAGGAAATTGAAGAGAATGCACTCAAATGTCGTTGTGGCAGACCAGCTTAAATCTTAGAGGCACTTTCTGGACCAGTCAGTAGAGATAAGTATTAATGGAACTTGCCTGACCTTGAATCAACAGAAACATCTTTGTTTTCATAGAGCATATAGCATCTGATAATAGAGTGATTCAGCTGCAGAACTTTGCACCTCTACACAGTATCGTAAACACTGTGGTAAGTCTGGAGGGATAAAGAGACTGTAAAAAATACTTGGATGTGGCTGTGGGAATCTTAATTCCTGTAATTGTTTTGTTTGTTTGTTTTTTCTTCTGACAGGTATTATTCTAAAATAGAAAACTATTATTTCATAAAACCTCCTTTAATCTCCATGCCCCACATATTCAGGACTCTCATCTCTGTGAAATGGAGAATAATGGGCAGAGACCTAACCCATCTGCATAAACTATTTACCCAGAACTCCTGATGGGGTGAAACCACAGAGAATAAAGTGCTCTCTGCTCTTAGTTATTGGCACACAGGGAAAAGTCAGCCATCAGAAAGCTTCATTTGCATCAACTTCTAACTCAGCACTTCCCCGCTGATGCTTTTGAGCCATCATAACAGGCAGCAAATTAAAAACTGGTTTGGATAGTGAAGCTGAACTTAATGTAGAGTTCAGTTTGGAGTCCTCCTTCAGGAGTCTCCAAACTAAGTGGAGGTTCTTCCAGAAGCTGAAGAGAGCGATAGCAAATTTGGATTAGCTCCATGAGGACATCCTTTTCCCAGAGCTAAACAGTTGTAATGGCCATTGTTAGCTGAACTAAAAGGCAGGGTCAGGCCGTGTTCCTAAGAGCCTGAAGTCTCTCCACAAACCCTCTTGGATGGTACTACACAATGAAAACCATACACCAGCCAGAGAAGTGGTGGCTAACAGCATATACGCTTGCTGTATGCTCTTTCCAGTGAGTGAGGAATCAAAATAATGAACTACTTCTAAAACTAGCTTAAGGGAATACATTATCTGTCATTACAAACACGTTGCTGGGGGCAGTGTTCAGGTTGAAGCTGTGTTTCTCTAATAATGATAATCTCTCCCTTTTCAACCCCAAGAACCTAGTGCTTGGAAGGGGGAAACATATGTAGTGGTTCTAGGAATTCTGTCTGAGGGCTTGAACTAAAAACCTGAAACACATTGAACTGGTCTTTTTCTGATTATTCCAATCAGCTAGGAGAGAGCTTATACAATTTGAAGCTTTTATTTATTGGTAACACATGTTCACATTCACAATGCATAGTGTTGAATTGTATCCAGAAAATTAATTACTCTTCAGAAGGATTTTGGCTTTCTCTGAGGACAGTCTCTACTTTTTTGCATTACAGAAATCTTTTGTCTTTTTTTAACAAATAGGTGCAGTGGGGAAATGCTTGCCTGGGAAATTCCTGTAGGGAATAAGATGCACAAAGATCTTGATGCTGCGGTCCAAGATAAATAGAACATTATAATACTCTTAGCAAATGAAAATGTAAATCATAGAAAAGTAGAGGAGGAAAAAATATACTCCCTGACCTGAACATTCAGAGAAAGGGAGAGGGACTGTGAGGTGCCTGACAAGCACATTATTTGCAGTCTCCTGCTAATTGTTATCTGAATTGCTTGTGGCTGTCATTCCATGACCAAATGTGTTTGTAGAAATGCCAGTAGTTTCAGACACATGATGCACTTCCCAGAAAAAATTGTGAGCTCTCTAGGGAGACTACAAGCAAATGGCAACTGATAGAAGTGATGTCCAAGAGGAGGACTTATCAGGAGTCTGTCCTTAAAACCTAATCAGCGTGGTGTTAATTTATCAGTTACAGCTACAGAACCTAATTGGAGCTTGCTTTGTTTGTATATGTGAGCTCAACTTATCAGTACAACCTAACAATGAATTACCATTTAAGCAATGAGATTTAGGTGAGGACAATGCAGAAAGATAGCTGGCAATGGAAATATTTTTAAAGGGCCTCAAGAAGTAGGCATACAACCCTATGAGACTTGCAAAGCAAAAAACCAAACAGAAAGGAGAAAAAAAAAAGAGATGTGGAAACAATAAAGGAAGAAATTTGAGAAAATACATAGAAAGAGGAATAGGAGAGAAGGGAAGAATGTGCAACAGAGGAAAAGTCTGGATCATAGAGGGACAAATATAGTTATGTGGAGGACAAATAGAGAATGGTAGGAGAAAAGAGACTAAAATAATAGAAAAATGTGAAAATGAGAAAACAAAAACAAATTATCAACAAACCAGAATTATGGAATGAATAAAAGCCATACCTAAAACTGTATGCAGTGACTGTTCCATACTATTTGTCTTAGGCTTTCCGATGAAACTTTATTATCGTAAACCATGAAGCCTTGATGTGCCACTGAATGCACAGCAATGTGGATCTTTGTAAGATGAGGTTGCATGTAAACAAACTGAAAAAAGCTTTGCTTACAAGCAGGTATGTTGACATGTTTTGATCTCCAAAAGCAGCTCAAGGGTGCAAAACTACCTTTTAGATTCCCCCCAAAAGCATTTTTCTCTCTCTTCCACCTGTCTTTGGCTGTTACTAAATCACAGATTTGTGACAAATGTGTAAGTCTGAAGGATCCCTACCAAATAACTACATCCCTGTAATTCATACTTGTATTTAGCAGATACAGTTTAACAAGTCTTCTGGCATGTATGAGTTTACTCCTTGTAGGTTGTAGAAGAATCTTAATCATTTTAATGACATTGAAATATATGTTCATGTTTGTTTTCAACTAGAGATCATTTCATTTCCATAGTTTCTCCTTTCTGGAAAAACATGGTTTTATTGAGATACAGCAATACAAATGACTGCATCCAACAAATTCTCTTTCTAATTTCTATTGTGTGGCTACCAAATAAGTGCTTTGAAAAACAAAACTCCAAATTCTCCAAAATCCTATCCTGCTGCTAGCAATGCCACTTGACAGCTGTCAAGTCCCCTGATCTATTGTATAGCTTGTGATGCTTTTGCCATGAATTATTGATTGGGCACTGCGGTCAGCAGAGCATTGGTGATTCTGCTCCTGCTTTCAGTTACCCCTGTCTGCAGGCACGCAGGGATGCACACGCCTGCTCCAGCCATACCAGTGTGACTCCGTTTTCAAAAGCATTAATCATTGCAAAGAGCGAGAAGGATAATTGAAGTCCTGTGGGCATTTGAAATAGTTCAGCCCTACTCTATACTGTGAATGCTGCCAAGCTTCATGTGTTATGAGACAAGTAGAAAATGTTGTTTGAATAGAGGGTGTGGGGAGAGAAAAATAGATTAAAAGCCACTCTCAGCACACAGCACCTTTTTCAAAGTGCTGACTGGTAGTTTGTGTTTAGGTGGTAATTTGGGGCTGGGAGGATACTTTCAGATCTGCTCCTACCTAGCTGAGAAGAGTATGAGGGTTTGGGGAGTGCCTTGACACAACATCGTTATTTTTCCCTGAATTATGGGCTTGTTTTTTTCTATGCTTTTATAAGAGGGGTTCATTTTAGATATGTTATGTCACCCTCAAAGTCCCTCAGCAGGTACTGCTGGTTTGTTGTTTGGAAGATGACTTCTAGCACAGTTTTACATAGATAAATTAAATAATGTAAAAAAGTCAGTAGAAATGGCTGCGTGCAGCTGTATATGCTTTAGATGATCCCAGAACAGTGCTACTTAGAAGCCAATATGAATGGATAACATCTCCCAGATAGTCGGAAATTGCTTCCATTCTAGAGATATCATAGCTCAAAAAATCCAAACAAATCATGCCACAAAAAAACAAAAATACCCACAAGTGGGAATGGTTTCTAAAGTGAAAATAGGTGGCAGTTTTTTGAATGTCAGTAAGAATGAGGGATGTCTTCACAGTTGATGAACACTGTGAGAAGTAGAGAAGAATTTAAGAACTTAAAAAAAGATCTATCAGAGTTTTGA
Organism: Antrostomus carolinensis; assembly: GCF_000700745.2. Lineage (NCBI taxonomy): Eukaryota > Metazoa > Chordata > Aves > Caprimulgiformes > Caprimulgidae > Antrostomus > Antrostomus carolinensis. The sequence continues at coordinate 15,555 of NW_010324560.1, read as the reverse complement.
GGAACTTTGAGGCATCCAACCTAACATACTTGTCCTCTTAAAATAAGAAGACATGGTATAGTCACCTTGGAACCAGTAAGAGATTACAGTTTGGTCACTGCAGCAATAAAAACAAAAAACAAAACCAAACCAAAAAACAACCAACCAACCAAACCAAACAGAAAAGGAAAGGTTCAGATATATACACCCTGAAGCCTTTGATGTTTTAAATCACAGAGGAATACAGATACAATTCAGCTATAAAGGAATGGCCCTGTTCATATAAATGTAACTGAAAGTGTCCATTAAAAGAAAGGAAATGTAATAAGCTCTGCCTACTATTATGACCAAACTGACTTCTTAATCTACACTACAATTTATGTTTGCATAAGGTTTCAGTCAAGCCATTTATTTTATCTCTTCTTTTACTGTTTCAAGAAAGAACCAGGAAGGTTAGCTAAAACTTTCTCTCATTTTAGACAAATGCAATCCTGATGGCTGTGGCCTGAAGGGAAGAGTTGCCCTCCTGCCAGAAGAGTAGAAGGACTTTGTTGATATCTGGCAGCTAGAGGGGAACGAAGGATTGGCTCTGGATGCACAGTTTACTGCCAGTATTAGAGGTGAGATATTTCTCTTTGTACTAAGCAGACATATCATCATGTGAGTGAAATTGTGTATTTGCAATACTCAGGGCAAATCTGGGAAAATCTGCTCACACAAATGCAATTTGGGGTGTAAAAGTTGTAGACTGACAAGATAGGATAGGAAGTCTATTTAATAAGTCTCCTTTGAGTAGCAAAGACCTGTGTGCAGCCCTGTGTGTTACAGCCGCTCTTGCTGGAGAGCAAGAACAGAGGAGAAGGCAGCTAGCTGGAGAGCAGTTAGCTGAGCTGCAGTGATTAGTCACATGAGCTTGGAGCTGCAAAGGCCCTTTGGAACAACTGGGCAGCCAAGCAAGTGGCTGGAGGCACCAGCAGAGACAGCAAATAATGACCAGCTTGAACCTGGGGAGCTTCAGGAGCTGGAGGCCTTGCTCCTCAGCAGTGTGGACAACACATCCCCCCTTCACTGGACACACGCCAGGAGTTCCATGTCCTTCCTGTACTAAGGAGCCCAGAACTGGACACAATACTCCAGGTGGGACCTCACCAGGGCTGAGTAGAGGAGGAGAATCACCTCTCTCAACCTGCTGGCAACACTCTCCTAATACAACCCAGTATATCGTCAGCCTTTCTGGCCACAAGAGCCCACTGCTGGCTCATATTTAACTGGTTGTCCACCAGGACTCCCAGGTCCTTCTCCACAGGGCTGCTTTCCAGGAGGTCAGCCCCAGCCTGTACTGGTGCATGGGGTTATTCCTTCCCATTTGCAGGACTTTGCACTTTCCCTTATTTAACCTCATCAGGTTCCTCTCTGCCCATCTCTCCAGCCTGTCGAGGTCCCTCTGAATGTCAGTGCAGCCATCTGTCGTATCGGACACTCCTCCCAGTTTAGTATCATCAGCAAAGTTGCTGAGGAGGCGCTCTGTTCCTTCATTATATACTTGCACTACTGGAAAGGAGTGCTTATGGATTATATATTACCCTATCTCCCTGTTACCACTTCCTCCTCTCCACTTAAGTGAAATACTTTTCTAATATTTGAGTTCACCTGTCATTTACAGTGGGAATAATTAGCTCAGTTTTCTATTTCCAAGTTTCAGGGTATGGATTTAAGCTGATGATTATTAGAAACTACTGAAGTTTTAACTCAGCCCTTTTGCTGTCAGTAAAAGCCTGACATAAAGATCTTATTCTTCCATCTTTATAAATATGGTATTTCCTGAAATATTTTGCATTTAACATTTGGATATTAAGCCCTAATAAATACTCAGAAAAGTGTGAGAAGTTCCATATGCTGCCATGTACTTCCATATACTGCACGGCATCGTTGAATTTGTTCTTATTTAAATTTATGTACCTCTCTTCTTATTACAGCTCAAATACATGCTCTAGCTATTTCTAACAAATATAAGGTCATCAGTTGCCTGAGTTGTTTACAGCACCGAGCATTATGCCTCTAGCATACTCAAAAGAGTGGCTCACCTTCCAGTTAAGACTCTATAACATCTAGAATGAAGCACCAGAAAGAAACCAAGTGATTTGCAACCTGAGACCAATTTGTGTGAGCAGACTGCATTCCTCCCACCTCCCTCCCTGTCAGGGGTCAGGGACACAATTGGTAGAGCTGCTCATAATACACCTTCCTCAATCTAAGTGTGGGTGCTTGGCAGGATATTCTTCACAGGGACCCCTGATGGCTTTGAGATGCTTTCTTGCTCTTGCTCTGAAATACTCTGGAGTTACTGATTTTGAGGCACAAGGCTCGACTCATTTGTTCCAACTTTCCTCTAAAGAGGAGAAAAAAAGCACGAAATATGGGCTCCTGTATCTACCCTGGATACCAGCTATTGCTTGTGGGAGAAATTAAATAGATTGCATTTTCATTTTTGCAGTCTGAAATGGCTAATGGGACATTCAGATGTGGTGGTGAAGTTTTTTAAACTATGCTAAATTTCAAAAAATAGGGAAAAAAATTGCAGCTTAACAGAAATTACTGGGAGTTCAGGTATGATTTTTAAAAGATACTGCACCCACTATTGGTTTAACTTTGATTTTTCATTTAAATACGCATGGCTTACTGTGTTAGTAAAATGTGAAAATATACCTTGTTCTTTGTTAGAAAGGCAAAGTTAATCTTAATATTCCTACTGTACATTTGGACCCTGACATATAAACCTCACGTTGTGGTCTTCAGTGGTCATCAATATATTAATTTGTAAATCCATATTTCTGTAAAAGCCTCTACCATGTACTAATCTCACAGCAGAGGATGCTTAACTGTTACTTAGATCACCACACTTCTCTTGCCAATTTTCCAATGTCAAAGTTTCTAAGGAATCATCTGTTTCTTCAAATAATATAAAAATAGCATGTCATTGCCATTAAGCACCAAATGCAAGGATTTAATTTTAAACCATTTCTCCTTCCTCTGACTGAAGAAATGCCTCTGCTATCATTTTTAACCTTCCATCAGCATAATTGCAAAATAATTAACAATGGTTAAATGATGAGAACCTGAGAGATTTGAAAATTATTACTGAAGTATGTATTTCACTGGAGCAATGACCTATATTAATCTGTTTCAAAATAAAAGCAATGTATATTCACTATCATCAGCAGCACAAATTCTTTCTGTGTGCTAGATCTTCTGATATACGTGCTTATGCCTTAGTCACAGCTGCCCCTGGCCCTACTTCAAGGCATAAAGACCCATCTCACTGCAAAGAACTACTTATGTGCTGACACTGAGCTCTGCTTCTCCAACGTTACTTCATAATGCTTTGCAATGTCTTCATTTCCACTAATACAAATTACTTTCTCCACGGAATAAGCCGTAGGGGAAAAAAAAAAAAAAAAAGAAAAGAAAAAAAAGAGTAAAGGTTCTATAATCCCTTTCTATTTTTGTAGCAGATATGAAGTATTTTCTTGCTTCTGCTAGCTGAGCTGATTAGCATGCTGAGTTTTTCTGCAGTTTCTCCACTCTTCTCGATGAGCTCCAAGTGCTGATTTTGGTTATGCCTTTTATACACCCCTTAGGAGCTCACAGTCATCAGCTTCTCCATTCTGTCCTATCTCTGTGAGTCATGGGGATTTACTCACTCTCCTTTGTCTCCTAATTTGGCTATGCTTAGAAGCTGCTGGGATCTATGGATCTGCTGGGATCCTGATGACCTGCTAATCTAGGTGCCACCAACAACACGTGGGCCTTCATTTCCTCTACTGCCCTTTGTTCCAGGCACTCCCATTCATTCTCCACTCACCCCAACATTTCTGCTACAACTCTTTGCATAACAAGAGTAGGAACGTGGGGAGGAACTGGAGGTGTTTATTGGTTGGGGAGAGGAGAGCAAGGGTAGGAGAAACCACGGGAGCTTGAGAAGTACAGCATAAATCCGTCAGAAGCCTGGCTGCTTCCTAACCTCTCAACTTCATCCTTTTTGTAGACAGGTTTGTTCTCCCCATAGCTTTTGGTAAAATCATGGGAAGTTCTGTGTGTATTTCACTCTCCACTTTGAGGGTGTGGGTATATCTTATATCTAATCACATACCTGCATCTCCCCTTTCTGCAATTTTCTTCTTTTCTGTTGCATCATGTACCTTTAGTGCTGGATGTGATTCCGCAGCCAGTGCTGATGCAACTACCATTTGAATTGCAATTCCCTCCACTTTCACCCAAACCTCTCAACAGCCACTTCTTTCTTTCTGCATGCTTTCATCTATTGCTATGCCATTCGTATTCAGTCAAAGTTCATTTATTTTTTTTGGCTGAGGTTTTTGGGGAAGTAGTGCAGGAAAGCTTGTTTTGTTGTTCTGTTAGAGGTTCCAAGGTACGTAGTTTTCTGAATTACCAGTGCTGCCTATACAATCCTAATGGCCCTTCACTCCTGTGACTTTATTTATGCCTTTGAGCTGTTTAAATCAGGGGCACCTGGCTGTAAACAAAAGGAAGTGGCTGTCGTATTGTTTTCACAAATAAAAGTAGTGTGGCTGTTGCTTCAGCTATATCCC
>NW_010324560.1:0-10938 GCF_000700745.2 Antrostomus carolinensis | reverse complement strand
AGGCTTTGTTAAACACCTGCTCAGAAAATCTGCTGAGTACCGGAGGCCATGGGAGTACAGCAGCCCATTAATGCTTGCTTTTGAAAATGGTAGTCTAACACTAATACAGCAGTTGTGATCCTCTGTGAGAAAGTGCTCTAAATGCAAATTTCAATCAATACCATTTCCTCATAAATCAGACCCTCTAGCTTCCTAATTATCAGTGCCAGGTTCTCAATTATCATTATGCTTCTCATATTGAGGTCCAGATTGAAAGTGATATCTTCCTGTGCTGCACAGGAAAGGATTATCACATTGCGTACAACATGAAGCTGATTAGCACGCCTTCCTCTCTCCTTCGCACAAGGTTCCACCACTGCAGCTTTCCTGCTGTAAAGCTACTTATTTTTTATTCTTATTTAAAAAAAACAAACAACCCAAAACTTACGTGATGCTTCTGCAGAACTGTTACTTATAGCTGCCAAAACAAAAGTCGAGTCAACATCAGGCTTATTTTATTATGCAGTTCATAAATAATGTGACCATCATTGCTGGTTCCCTTTCCTCCTGTGCTAACATTTTTGCAGCCTCCTGCTTTTTCTGAACAACTGAAAACGTCTAGATCAATAAAAAGAAAGTGAATTTTCACTGGGATAGCTTACAGACATCTAAGCTTTCAAAACCACTGTGAAATAATCTCCTTCCCCAGTAAAATAGATGTGAAATTTGTTGGTAAGCAAGTGCATGTTCTCTTTTGTTATGCATAAATAGAAGAAAAAAACAAAGTATGATTCCTGTATTTTAATTGCTTGGAAAATAATTCCATGCAACCTGTTTCCATTACCAATAAGTAGAGCTTATTTATTTATTTAGTAATGTAAAAATAATCATATGCTTTTATTAGGTTGTATAGTTTCCTTATTATTGGATGTAACTATGTTATACCTAACTGCTATATACATAAAATTTATTATTGCTGGTGTTTATTGCTAATATAATAATAATAAATGAAAATGAGAATATGATCATATTTTAAAAGTACAATCTTTTACTGCAGCAAACAGTAAACATTTTGCACATTTTAGAAAATTTATTTTTAATTCTTTAAATGGAGGGTCTTAAAAAGATTTTTGCAAAGCAAAGAGAAGAATCTTTCCTTTTGCATTTACACCTGAAATTAGAAACACATATTATCTTTTTATAATATTGTATAGTGGCTCAGTACTCAGGATACTGTAGTTTATTAATGATTTTTGAAGGCATGCTAAGGAAGCCTAAAAATATAATTGAAAAAAATGCATGGTGGCCACCGATAAAAATAAGGATATTAATGGATATGAAGAATAAAAATTTTGAGGCATAATCTGGATTAGACACAAATACAATGTTTTATTTACCAACTACAACAAAAAAACTTTAGGGTTTTGTTTGCTTTCTGTTTTGCTTTGCTGCTGATTAGCTGCTAAAAATGTTTAAAAATCTGTATCTGTGTCCTGTTCCCTGTGAGAAGCAAATAAATGCTGTGCATTTTCAGTCACGACCTGGGATGTATCCTGTACATTCTGGCGGTGGGGGTGAACTACCTTTGTTAAAGAGCAACTTGGGTCTGGCCTCTAATGCCTGCTTTACAGTACAGAGATATCCAGAGAGAGATCTGTCAGTTTGACTCACCTTTCATGCAGCTAAAAGCTCATTGTGCTATTCCAAAAGACTTCTGGTAATCAGAAATCTGATTCTAAATGTTTTGTATCCCTCATATACTTTCATGGTTTATAGGTGATCTAAAGTCCAGACCATGGTCCTGGCAGTGGAGCTACAGAAATGTTTGAAATAAATAGGGCTTCTTTTTGGTAATGGCTACCTATACAGATCTGATCACAAAGTTTGCACTCTGGTGCAAAGAAATATGTCTAATTCTGCAGATATTTTACAGAAACAAGCAATTTCATATATATAAGTAGTCACCTTGAATTATAAATACAAGAGCACTAATTATACTGATGAGGCTTAGCAGGACTGGAACAAGAATTATGAAAAGGCTTTTCTTCCCATACTATCAAAAATGGTTTTATTTCTTACACTGGATTGAAAATTAAAAAGAATGAAGGAAGAAGTCATACATAACTGCCTGGGGAATCTATGTGGAGCTTACAAATTCTGATTGATCTCAAAACATTTCTGCACTACTAAATATCACAGCATGTGTGTAACCTGTTGCATGCTGCCAGAGACTGACACACATTCAAAAGATGGAACATTGGAGGGCCTCTGAACTTTACTGGTTGCACTCAAGTGGAAGCCACTTGAAGAATGGCACAGCAGCAACTTAGAAAACCTAGCTAGTCAAATTTCTTGGACAACAGAAAAATGTTTGAAGAGAGGACTACTGAAGTCAAGGATTGATACCAGGAATGACACTGACAGAGTACTTAGAGGGAAGGGCATGTGTTACTTAACAGGAAGGATTTACTTTTTAACTCAAGGTAGAATTTGAATACTTCCTTTGGTGGAAGTGCTGGCCAAATCAACTTTGCAGGGAGGGAAAGAAGCTGGTTTTGGTCTTAGCTCTCCAGCCTGGCTCACTGTGTAGCTGCACAAATTAAAATGCACACAGAAAAAGCAGTGGCGAGGGGCAGGTGCAAAGTTTGGACTCAACAAAGTCTGGCCTGAGATGACCAGCCATGGAGGAGTCTGCCCGTAAGTGAGAGGATGGAGAGACATATGCCATCTTCCAGGTGACAGAGGCACGGGTAGACAGGCAGCACAGGCACAGTGAGGGAATTTTGAGCTAAACCCAAAACATGTTTAGAGCAGGGAGGAAAACAAAACAGAGAAACATGTAGAAAAAGTTTCTACTGTTAGCTGAAGGCAAAGTAGAGAATGCTGTTTACTTCCCTTAGGGCGTGACACTGAAGTGATTGAGCTCTAAACAGGTCAGCAAGTTTGGAGTTCAGAAAAGGACTTCACTTGAGCTAGTGAGGATGTTGCGGAAGCTATAGGGGATGAGTTGGCAGTAGCACAGGTGACAACTGATGGGTATAAGAACATGTTTCTGTGAAGGGGTAATAGATGGCCTAGATGGTACAGAAGCCAATGAAAACAGATGGGGCCTCTTTATCTTAGGGAAGGTTTAAAAGCATGCTGCTTCTGACTGCATGCACCTAGTATGCTCATGAATTTTAAGCAGGAAGGTTCATTAGGACAATTTGCTGCAGTGTCAAGATATGGAAAACTCAAATGTTTCTTGCTAGTCCTGTGAATTCCAACTTTCTATAGGTTTTTTTTACCCCTATTTTATTCCAGATTCTTATCATACAGTCATTCATAAATACAGGGCAGCAAATTATAAGCAAAATAATTTGCTTTTAGGATAAAAAGGCAAACAGTAATCTGGTTCCAGTGGCTGATTATAACTAGAAGACACACAGGTAGATGAGGTGCTCAGAGATATGGTTCAGTAGTGGACAGGTATGGTTGGACTCGATGATCTCAAAGGTCTTTTCCAACCAAACAATTCTATGATTCTATGTTTTATTTATGGATGAAGTATGAAGGATAGCCACAATCAGTTATGAAAAAGGGGTTAGGAGAAGAATGAATGAAACCAAATTATTTCATAAAATCATGTGAAACTAGCAGAGTCCTTGCAAAATGCTTAAGCAGAACAGTCTCACAGCTCTGCATTTATTGCATTGTTTCAAATACATTGACATTCCAAGTATACTTCTGATTCAGTTCACCAAATGTTTCAAAAATCCTGAAACGCAAGCCTGTGTAGAAATAAGCAATAAAAATCACTAATAGCATCAAACTCTCAGCAAGCAATACATCCACTAAAGAAGCACAGAACTTGAAAAGTCCTAGCTCCAGACATCCATTTCCTCAGGTGTAAATTTCTGCTTCCCCCTCCAGCTCAAAACATAATTTTGCAAAACCAGAAAAGAAATAGAACTGCCACAGTTTTGCTGGAAGATGCAAGCATATGATGTTGCAAATAGCTATTACGTTTTCTGTAGAGTCTGAGAACAAACACAGCAGCTTGAATAGCTCACTGTAAAAGGATTGACAAACCATACAGATTGACTGGCTGTATTTGACGGGTAGGTATAGACAGGCTGTTGTGATAGTTGTGAGTCAGCTATTGCATACCCTGCACTGGACTGTGGGAAAAAGTCCACTCAGATCCTGCCTCTCTGAAGCTAAACCAGTTAAATATTAAGAAATATCTAAACTTTCACTCTTAATGCTGAAAAATTACATAGATGTAAACACCTTTATTACTATTACAGGAAAGATACTATTGAAGCAATAAGGTACTCATCAATATTTGTTACAGTATAAGACATTGGCTGGTATGCACTCAAAATGACTAATTTTAAATTTCTTACCTCATCCGAGAACAGAAATAATTTCTCCTCCTGCAATGCCCTAAAAGTGGAGTCGCACACATGTACTTGATCTGCCTCTGACTGTGCTCCCTGAGATTCCTTTCCTTTTATCTGTCTGCATCTGGTAAGTTTCCTTATAGTTTGTAGCACTGAAAGTTCAATTTATAGTACCTTGGGTTTTCAACCTGCTTGCAGGCTCATGAGAAGAATATGAGGAATTTTAATGATCTTTTCTTTAGAAAGGCTCATTTGCTGAATTAAAATTTGCTATGAGTCTGTACAGGAAGGTTTTAAAATTTTTTTTTAACATATAGAAATAGAAATTTTCAGGTTTTGTAAAATTTTGTTACATACATTAACTCAGTGCATGATAACATTCTTCAACAATATTTGTTTTTATGCAAGTTTTTCAGTATTACCTTATTAAGTAAAAATTGTTGCACGATTTCGTTTTCCTCTGCCCTATTTTTCCTGTCTCAGTATGAGCTGTTCTGAAATTATCTTCATGTACTAGAAGACGAAGTGCCAAGTACCTAATTTAGCACTCAACAGTTACATCCAAATTTCAGTTGTTGTATAACACCAAATACTGTAAAGAAGAAAAGCTCAAGAAATCCTTGGCTCAGACTAGAAAATTATCAGCTCTTCGGATTAGCCAGTATTATTCATGTTCCATTTGAACAGAACCTTACTCTCAAGGTTGCCTGAATGACTTTGACAACCTATTTGGAATGTGTGTGACCTCTGTGAATAGTATCACACAGCCTGATTGCCCATGACTTCTCATGTATGTGTGCAGAAAAGGGATATAAGGAGAGGTTTACAAACTACTTGCAAACTATACAAAACAACAGAAAACCAAGGACCAATGAGTGGGATTTTTAAACACCTCTGTGGATTAGAAACATGTCCCATGATTAGGCTCATAGGGCTTTAGGATGTGTTTGAAAATCCTGGCCATTCTGACTAAGATTTCAGAAATATTTTAAGGATAAACACAATTAATTATATTTGAGACTACTCTTTCAAAATGCATTAAAGTTAAGTTTCTACACAAGAGTTTTGATAAAGCAATGAGAAACTAACTCCACACATTACAAAATGTTTTACTTTTTAATTATAATTACAGATTTAATTTCTTCCTTTGGTAAAATAGTTGGGGTTTTAACCATGATATTCTCACTTTCTTGAAAAGGATTTCTGACGTGCAGGGTGAACACTGAATACTGAGTAACTGAACATGAAGTAACACTAAGTCTCTATAAAATAAGCATTTTTCTACACCAAAGGTTACAATTTAAAGCTCCTAAATGCTTAATAAACATAATAAACTATAAAGTCAGGAAGCTTTAAGGACACCCATAGACTAGCAGACACAGTGATTAATTTTAACCAGCTCAGCCACTTATTTTTAAAAATGGCTTTTCTCTGAGAGTAAAGAGCTCTGGCTTATTGCCTCTAAAAATAGCTCATATTTCTCACCCTCTTTCAATTCACTTTTGCTAACAATGATTGTGATTAGTGTTAGTATATACCCTGGAAGCCAGCTCCTCTTTGTAAAGTTAGAAAGCCATGCAAAGAGGAATCTATACAGAGAATGTATTTAAAATCCATAACTGACCAGTTCTTGTTAAAATAGATAGATCTCCTATTTAGACATACAAAGAAAAATGTTATTGGGAAACTCCTTTCAATTTATTCTCTTTCCAAATGATCGCCCTTCTGACCCTCAGAAGAAAATTACAGAATTTTTTTCTCAAGAACATGCTCGTTAATACCTCTTGGTCACAACTGCACTAGAATCTAGAATCATCCAATATGGGGAATGCACACGGAAAGTGTAAAACTGTCTTTGTCTTCCCCTTTTCTGAGATCACACAAAGTCACAGCTACAGTAAAGGACACCCATTTCTTGATCTCTGACATTCCTTTATTACCATCTAACCTCCTTTATGCTGTTAACATTTTGCTAATAGTTCATTCTGAAGCTGGAAATTAAATGTAAATCTAATGTAAGCAAAAATGATGGTGGTACTGAATGTAGCTTCTTCTACAGGCTAATGCAAATAAACTCCATGGCCAACAAGTGAGCAAGTTGGAGGGAGACAGCAAGTAATCAAGTCTCATTACAAAAAATCCCCATTCTTTCTTTTTTTGGTGCAAGCAGAAGAAAGCAGCATGGAGCTGCAAATATGGTTCCAGCAGAACATTAGTTGCTTTGTCCAGGAGTCTTATTCAAAATGTCACTGACTATCAGCACTCTCTCTGTTACTTCTCTAGTTAGCGTTTCAGAGTCATGTTTTTTTCAGAGCTGTTATGCTTCATGTGATAACTAGTATGGTAAGCACAGTTGTTCCTTTTCTTCAACGAGCACCACAGCAGTAATCCCTGATCAGATTGAGCCATCAGGTGACAAGGGTATGCTGTAGACATTCCACTAGACTTGCTCAGTGGTATGGCACAAGCACCTAACATAACAGGTAAGCTGATTCTCATCTCCTTCCCCTGAAGCCGCAAACGTGACCTGAGACATGCCCACCTCCATTCTCCTGTTGTGTACCTTCTGACTGAAGCTACAGAGATGGGACCATACCCTTGTTATTGCAGATGAGACTCAGGCCAGACCCTATGGATTGATTTCCTGGGTAGAAAGGAAGGCATTCCCCCTGTATTATGGAGGCTCAGAGGCTACTGCCAGACAGAAACCATTTCTCCTTCACAAGATGAAATAATTTTGTGAGGAAACCATGTTCGTGTTCAGAAAACTTGGGCAGCAAGATACTGACCACAAGTAGCTTTGCTTCCCGCTAAGCATTTCTCAGGTAGCTACTCAGGCAATGCAGCCTTTAGGCTTCTCTTTTCTTTTCATTTTTACAATAAAGTCCTTATTTCATCAGGAGGAAGGAAAGAACAAGTTATGAAGAATATATTTTATGGAAAATAAAAAGTAATTAAACAAAGTAATAAAAGTCACTGCAGAGTTTGCTGCAGGACATACAATCCAGCAGCCTCTAGTACTTGGAAGGATATGATGAGATCAGGGTATGCTTTATTGTTTCTACCTGAGTGCTGAGAAGCATATGAAAAAAATACACACAAACCTCCCAGTTTCTTCAGAATCTTGCAAAGATTTATACTGCTGTCTCTCATTACAGACATGTCACTCATGCAAAGACCTTTACAAAACAAAGACTTTAACTTTTTTTTTTAATAATTTCACTCAAAAACTTCAAAATTATTGCCAACATGAGATAGCTATTTAAAAGATTGTTTTATACACCCTTTGAAAAGTATGAATATAATAAAACATAGATCCTTCAAAACCTCCTAGGCACTGCCTACGCAGAGTGCCAGGCTTTCAGTTTGTGCTAATCAGTAAAGGCAGTCTCACGGGTTTGGGCTATCTGTGACTCGAGTTTCAGATTCTATTAAGAGCACAATTTAAGGCTTTGTTGCTAATTGTTTCAGAAGAAACAATCACTCCTCAGTTCAGGATTAAAAACTATTTGTGTTTAAAAGGACATTTCAACTTTTTACGCTAATAGCAGGTGAATGTTGCTACCTTCAGCAGCCAGTGAATGGTAGTTCACATGCTGAGTACTGTAGCAGATCTTTTGTTTGTTTCAGTGATGTTTTGAATGTGTACTGAATGCTTATATTTTTCTGTCACTTTCACTTCCCAAACCTCCTGATACTGTTTATCAACATAGAAGGACTTTTCCCACTGTTTTGCCAACATGAATCTGGCTGTATGACAAATACATAAGGCTTTAAAGTAGTAGATGTTGCTGCTGCTTACCCATGAATACGCTGATACCATCTTGTTATGATCATAAAGCTCCACACACAAAACATTATCCAGTTTTTATTTACAATTCATCGCTGTCAGCCTACGCTAATCCCACTGCATAAAGTTATTTGCTTCTTTACTGTACATACCATTTATGAATTTCAGTGGTCTGCAAGTTACATCTCTAGACACTTACACTGGATAGCGCTAGCTTACACTAATTTAACTACTGACATTCAGTTTTGTGCTACAGGTAAAAACAATTGCCTGTTTGTTGCACGGAGATGTGGAAGCAAATACCAAGCAAGGCAGCAGAGTAAATCACTCTGGGTGGAGGGTTTCCAGACTGCCCGGTGCAAGGCTCTGCCCAGCAGCATCTCCTTGCGCCCAATGGCAGGTGGAGCAAGACAGAAGGTGCATAGCAGACCCATGGGGTGCTGCGCAGGATGGCCACTGTCACCCCTGGTGGCACCTGGGACCAGTGTCATGGTGATGAGCTCGTGTCCACTAGAAGCGTATGGGGGTTTGGTTTCGTTTTCTTTGAAGGCTGGTTTTTCTGGAAGTGCAGCAACTGAAGCTGGAAGCAGTAACTCTATTGTGAGCGCGCCGCTCTGCCTGCAACAAAGGCTCTGTTGTGTTGGCACGCAGCACAGTGCCCAAAGCTCAGGATGTTTTCAGCCTATTTACTTTTATTCGTATTTGAGTAAATCTGGTATGGCTGTTGGAGAATAATAGAATATATTAAGGCTATTAAGGCTAAAGCTATCAAAGGGATCCTTGATACAAAAATGTACTGTAATTTCTTTCTACTGGCAGTTTGCATGGCAAAGGCAATTAGCTATAACTCTGAACTGCCGGTATGACCTTAAACAAAATTAATCATCTAAGATTCTGCCCTGGCAAATCACTCAGCAGAGTATACACGGAAAAGGAAAGTCAGATAACCTGTTACAACATCTTGATACTCAAACTAGCATAGCTCCAGTCAGAGTACAAATGAGAGTGACTTTTGAGTTGCTCTATCTTAGATTATTGGAAGCAGCTGCAAGAGTTCTGACCCTCCTCTCTGTCTTTTTGGCTTAAAATTTTCTTATCACAAAAGTAACTATAAGAAATTTTATTAGGATTCATTAGTTCATTTGTACTGAAAAGTTTGAGATCCACAAGCCAAAACAAAAGCACCCAATCTTGTCATAAATAGACATACTTTAATTTGTTGTTTAGGCCATGTCACAGGAATGGTACACAGAATGTACTGTCTGCACTGTGGAGGCTTTTAAAAGTGTGAAATCATAAAGAAAAACTCAGTCAGCTGTAGTTTTCCCTTTGTTGATTTTAGTTTTGGTCCTTTTAAAGATTAAAGATATATGTGTCAGTGACTTCCACTAGCTTTTCACTTGTGCTGGACATTGCTGCTGGGCATCAGATCACTTACCTAGTGTTCTGAAATACTATTTGTCCTACAGTCAGAAATTACAAAGATACAGCCTGTGGCATCTTAAGTAAATGTTGATTAATAGTGAAAGTTTCCACTGTTTTACCCTGTAACCACAAGTGTGCAATAAATAAGCATAAATGTAGAAAAGTGACCTAAAAGTTGTATCTGGTGCATTCTTAAACCGTTAGTGCATACACTTAAAATATTAAAATTTTCCTCTTTTAATAAAGTACAAAATAATTTATATTGTTATCTAGAGCAATTACTTTTGGTGGGAAGCTGAACAAGATCACTTATCTCTGTTTATCTCTACAGGTTGTAGTGAAATTTTTTGCTCTTCCTCTTCTTTTGCTGCTGCTAAGTATTCTTCCACAAAAGAAAGACCCAACAGAGAAGGTATGTTCTTGAGGCTGACAGGCCTCCTCTGAAAAATTTAATGACGATTCTTTCTCTTTAGCTCTTGCATATCCAGTGGGATTTTTTGCCAAGGGAGGGACAGCTTTCTGAGTCAGCAGAGGCCAAGAATGAGGTGGATGCTCTGATGGTGATGCTGAGGAACATTGCTACACTAGCCGTTGACTGGCAGCCACCAGGAAAGGGGGCAAACAGCGGTGGTTTTTTGCACACTGTGTTTTGAGGGGAGAAACTAAGCAGTTGCAGCCTATGTGAGATGGTTTTCGTATTTGGAATGAAATATAGTAAATGATACTCAGTCACTCTGCAAATAACAAGAGCAAAATTACTGTTAAGATAGAGTTTGCAGAAGCCAATTTTTTTTTAAAAAGAGCCATTATGTAGACTAGAAATTATGTGTTCAGCAGAAGATTTAAGACTGACAGCAACTTGACCTAGGGCAGTTAGACTGAAAGCAAGACAAGTGTCTTGGCTGCCTTTCTTCACAGCATTTCTTTCCACATTTTTGCTTGTATTATTTCAGTCCTGGCGTGACAGAGTTTCAGGATGTTTGTCCAGGAGCCTGGACAGAGGGTAGGTTATTAGCTGCAATCTGGGGGAAACAAAACTCGCGTTAGTGCCGTGATTCCTGAATCAGCGGTGGCAGGGGCTGCCCGAGGCACTATCAACGACCAGATTTCACCTGTGATCAATCAGACTTGCGTTCGACACACACACACACACCTCCAAACAGTAATGCACGGCTACTCGGCTACTGTTACCTTATCAGGACTGCCAGTGCTAAAGGATCTGTAGTCAGGCAGCCCCCGGCGCCTACGCTGGCTGTTCACAGCGGCCCCTCGGTCACTGACAGGAGGCCGGGGCGGCGGGCGCGGGGCCCGGGCGGTGCCTGGCGGGGCCGAGGCCTGCGGGGCGCAGCGCTCGGCACC
>NW_010324559.1:0-5458 GCF_000700745.2 Antrostomus carolinensis | reverse complement strand
GCAAACCCAATACAATTCCCAAGGGCAGTTCCAGCAAATGTAAAATATGATATAGATTGCCATTATTTTTCTATTGCTGTTTATAGGATTGAATATAAATATACTCCCTTTCCAGTTAGTTTAAAGAGTTCCACTCTACTCTGGCATGTTCCTCTGAAAGGATGCATAAAACAAACATTTTACAAAAAGTCCTGTGATTTGTGGTACAGTTTATGAAATGTCATTCAACTACAGGATCTTACAGAATAATAATAAACCTATACAAATCAGAAACAGTAATATAAACATTGGCACATACCCTAAAAATAAATGGACTGTAAAGACAAACTTAAAAAAAAAATTGCATTCACTTTGTATACAAGGTATTCCTATGACAGATGTTTTGCCCTCACTGCAGCTGTATATAGGCATGTTCTTTCCACTACCTAGTCTGTGATTACAAACTTGTACACTTAAGGCATGATGGAAATTCAAGAACTCTGCCAAATAAAGGGGCAAGGTTGAAATATTGATAACCTTTCGATGTCACTGACCAAGCTAGAAAGCAGGAAGAGAATAATGCCCCCTCAGCTCTCAGAGCTTCTCACTAGAATTAAAAAAATTAAAAATTCTTGTAACTTTGGAAGAAGTCAATCTACTGAAATGTCCTCCCTGGATATGAAAACCTTCTGTTGTACTAGACTGAATTACACTATGAGCTGGGACAATCCTGCACTCAAAAATCCCCCACTGAAAAAAAAAAATCTGCTCTTCACTGAACATGGTGCCTGAAGGAACTTGTTAATCTTAAGGCAGTGAAACAATTGTAATCTTAGGCAAGACAATCTCACAAGGTCCCCTAGTAGTTCCAGTCCAGCCAGGAGAGCACAGTGTTTAATTAACAACTGTAAGCACAATTCAAATAACACATAAGCTGCTCAGTCTGCTGAACAACTTTCTAAACAGCTAAAATTCAATAACAGAATTCATTTTTTAAATCTTATCAATGATTGATTATCTTATCATATAATTCTATGAATTTTTTTATTTTTATGAGAAGAAAACAAAAGTAGAAGATGAAGAAAACCTAAAGAGAGTATTTCCATGTTAGTAGGTTAGTTAAGTTGAAAAATTGCAGAGAGATAGGTGTACAGGAGAACCAGTGCTAAATGGGAGTCCATCCAGGAAATCTCAGTCCTGTCCACTGAAAAACTTCAAGCAGATTCAACTGCACTACAAGGTAATAGATTTAACTCAGGCAAAAGGAACCAAATTTTTAACAACACTAACTCTAGGATGTCACCAATTCATTTCAATTCAAATTTTCCATTCAAACAATTTAGAAAAACTAATTACTACAAGAAGCTCATCTAAATTACCATTTACAATGGAAATCTTCTTTCTTAGCAATTATCGTCAAGAGCAGAACACCAAGCTAAGAGGAAAGATGCTTAAGGCATTCTGACATTGACCTGTTGTGTTAACTTTGGAAAGGCATTCTACACCTTTATGGTCCTCTTCTTAAAACCCACTTGGTTTGTTCAGATTAGTTGGAAAATTCTAGTTCACTTTGCAGCAAGGAGAATACGTGTCTTGCTATTAATGCCTGATACCTGGCTCTACACAGCTTCAATCTGTCTCGCTTGGAAACTGTAAAAGTTCTTCTGTCAACACAGATACAATAGATAGGTCATCAGCTGTTGAGGGAAGAGTCTAAAGAATTACTTTTTCTGTCTATGTTTTTTGGTCTTTTTGATACTTCCTGCTCTTCTGCTAGTTCTTATTTTTGTGTCTCTCATCCTGTACCTCCAACCTCCTCCATGTCATTCTCAGAGCCAGCACTTCTGCTTTGAATCTCAGACTTTCATTGCTGTGGTGGCGGAAAATTACTTCCTACCCTACATTACTCAAAAGGAATTAGGTGTATGTCACACTAATAAAACACAACATTTAAAAAAAAAAAATTAAAGACCACTAACTTATGCATTACAAAAAACCAAGCTGAGATGACTGCGCCTTTCTTTTTATTGTGAGGTCTGTTTCCTACAAACAGCTGTTATGGGTAAAGGCAGGGCTATCAATCATTTACCTTCTCCACTGTGTTAATTTCATAGCAGTGGGTGGCAAATGTCAAAGGGAAATGGCATTTCAAATAAAAACAATTTTGTAATTCAGTCATATTTGTCTGACCATTTCCTGCAGTTAAATTTTCCAGATTTAACTAACTGTCAACAATCAATAATGATTTATATAAACATTACTGTGACTTTCATTTTGATCTCTTACTAAAATGTAACTATTCATTAACAAAAAGCTAATGCTTAAATAAGGCCAGGTACAGACACACTAATTTATGTTCAATTGACTGGATCTTTGATAGAGCGTATCAGTGAATGTTCCTGCCAGATACATGCACTGTGTTCTTTCTGAGCATTTTCAGAAAAACCCTTCATATACAAATACTGCAGTCGGAGTTTACCACAGATCCGATATACCTAATCCCAGGATTAATTTTGTATGCCCATCAGTAGTGAAGCAAGATGGATTTAATAGCCCATTAGTCTTTCAGCATGATAATTTTCACGTCACTTAGCCTGCTGGGTTAATTGCTTTAAAATGGATATTATTGACCTCAATCCTAGTGACAAACAAAGAATGTCTTATTCATCTCCCAAAAGTACATTCTTAGACTCTTGTTTCTTTTGGTCCTGAAAATAAATCCTCCAGATTATGTTCTTATATATTATAATTTATATCCTATTAGCCCATATTTAAGGGCTTGCTGAAGCAACATCTTTCAGATATTATTAGCCGTGACTGGGATAACTTTTAAGTTCTGTTTTTTGTGTACAGAGAAATGTTGCAAGCATAAGAAATTGTTGTTTCACCTCCCGTTAAGAATTAATTTTAATGCTAAAAGCTGTAGCAGGTGCATCAGGGATTAAGCACTTTTGGAATAAACAGCTGACCAGTATATTTCCAGTCACAAAAGTCTGGCCATTAGGAGGAGAGAATAAAGACCAAATTTGGACACTGAAGCTGTAGGAAAAGAAATTCAGATCCTAGGATAGAGAAACAGAAAAATATATCAGTAGAAAGAAAACCAAAGAGTAAAGCTGAAGAGTAGAGGTTTAATTCGTGTGTATTATTTGTGGATTTTTTCCCCTAGTAATTTAGAGAAAACACAAGCCATCTGCTTTGAGAAAATTAATGCTAGCTGTGAAACGCAAAAAAGCAGAAAAGAAAGGAGTGGAAGAGCAGCACAGGTTACATTATTGCTTGCAGACAGGTGAAACAGGGATGGAAGTTAATGTAGCCAGTTTTCAGACCTATATACCTCAACAGTGTAACACATACATTTATACATAGGTAGTTGCATGTCTCAAGGACCGGTTCCTATGGGAAACATGGTAAGATATAGATGCCTGATTGTAGGAACCCAAGATTCAGAGCAGATGCACTCACAGTCTCTAGAAGAATCCAAATCCCACAGAGCTTATGGATATTCATAAAAGAGTGTAGACTCACAACCCTCTGAAGTCTCATTATACAGTTTCCTGGGATAAATCGGCTTTATTAGATACAGAATGGAGAGGCTTAATATTTTAAAAAAGTGATTTCTAACCCAAATTAATGTTAATAAAGATCATTTATCTACTAGCATAAGCCCATTTTGGTGCTGACCATGAATAACTGTCAGAACTGTTTCTTCATGAAAACAAATTAAAGCCTGCTCTAGTGTAATGTGAAATCCAGAAGACTGCTATTGAACTGTGTGACTGATTTATACAGTATTAGGATTTTCCTTGGGAGCTCAGTTCCATGTTTTATTGACAATAACAACTTCAATGACAGTTGTATATTTTTATTAACAACTATTTATGTTCACAACACAAGCACTTGAAGTTGGACAATCTCGCTTCAGTTACAAAGCAGCTTTGACTCTTTGCTGAAACAAAAGCCAGCTGTATGTAGCAACTCTCCACTACAGCAGGTATTGTGGACCATCATTGATTCCCAAAGTATTTTCCAGGAAAAAAACTTGTTTTTTAACCTTTAAACTTCCCCCCGCCCCCCTAAATTTAGGTCATCTCCTTTAGGTCATTCAGGTCATTGGCAAATCTCCAATGTTATCATGTTTCATAGAAGGCAAAAAACATGAAACTTTCTGAATAACAAGATCAGCATTCCAGAGAGAAGTGAAAAATTAGAGGAAGCGATGAGACTTTGGTCTTTATAAGACTGCAAATATTTTGTGTTTACTTTTAAGAATGCTATTTAGGTATTAGTGATTATTTAATGATTTAAACATGTTTATTTTTCACTTTGAACAGCTCCTGCCATCCATATTGGAAAAATTTTAGAACAGTGCATTATACTGTGGGTGTAAAACATAGGACTGGTTGATCAGGTCTTGTAAATCAGGACATCCAGAGAAATCAGAGGAGGAAAGCAAAATTACTGATGCTGAACACCTAGTCTTAGATTTTTTTAACCAAAACGATGAGGAAAATACAGCGGATCAGATCTTGCTTCTACATAAGCTAGTGCTAACATATGTACTGATGTGAGAAATGCAAAACTTGAGCCTAAATACACAGCACTGGGAATCATTTAATCTTAAAAGGTTTTAATCACACATAGCATTGCCAGGCAGTTTTGCAAATTAAATCACCAAATAATAAAGTACTTGATTTTTTTTTTTAAGTATTTTTTTCTCTGTTGAAAAATATTCCTTTAGGCACTTTTGCAAGGAACAAATGCGTATTTTGTAGATCAGCAGCAGATGTGAGTTCAAGCCAGAGCCAAGGGTTCCTCAAGGATATCAGCAGATATACGTGACTGCTGGCTCTGTTTTCTTTCCTTTGATGGGGAAAGCGTCCAGTTGGGCACCGACAGAGCCACATTCCCGAGTGGGAACTGCGCGCTTTTCCTCTCCAAAATAGCCAGAGATGATGAAGGGAGTGGAGCATGTCCCTTCTGAGGAAAGGCTGAGGGAGCTGGGGCTCTTTAGCTTGGAGGAGACTGAGGGGAGACCTCATTAATGTTTATAAATATGTTAAGGGCGAATGTCAGGAGGATGGAGCCAGGCTCTTCTCAGTGATGCCCAATGGTAGGACAAGGGGTAATGGGTGTAGCTGGAACACAGGAGGTTCCGCTTAAATTTCAGAAGGAACTTCTTTACAGTGAGGGTGACAGAGCCCTGGAACAGGCTGCCCAGGGAGGTTGTGGAGTCTCCTTCTCTGGAGACATTCAAAACCCGCCTGGACACCTTCCTGTGTGATCTCATTTAGGTTCCTGCTCTGGCAGGGGGATTGGACTGGATGATCTTTTGAGGTCCCTTCCAACCCCTAACGTTCTGTGTGATTCTGTGACCGTTAACAGTGTTCTCCTCACAAGTCCCGCTGCCGTGTGAAAATGGCACTGACAATCGATCCTCTCTGAGCCCTTGTGAACACCGCAGCCACCAGCCCGGCCC
>NW_010324558.1:0-7865 GCF_000700745.2 Antrostomus carolinensis | reverse complement strand
GAAGGGAGAAGGGAGAAGGGAGAAGGGAGAGGGAGAAGGGAGAGGGAGAAGGGAGCTGCGCTGCTGCTGGCTCCTGCGCTGCCGCCGGGATGTGGTGCCACGTCTCAGCATCACATCATCCCCTCTGCTGAGGGTCCTCACATTTCTCAGTGTCACCTCTGTCAAATGGTCCAATTTCCTTTTGCTTTTGCATGTTGTAATTCACCCTTCGGGCATTTGGAATTAAAAGTGTTGGTTTCTTTTCAGTCCAGCCTCTGTTTCCTTCAACCAGACTCTGTGTTTGTGTTTCACTGCTTCAGAACCATTACACAAGGGGGTTTTATTTTTCTTTTACTGCCATCTCAACGACCTTCCTCTTAAAGACTTAGGCATAGTATTTTTATTTTTAGATAAGTTTCCACATCCCCTTCACAGTTAATGTGTATAGACTGAGGCTAAACCAGCCCAGTGCCCATAGCAACCAGCAAGGAGAGGATACGTTGCATTATTCAGACAATTTATGTCAGAGTTGCCAGTCCTGGCTCAAAGTCTCTGATGTAAATAAATTTGGGGTTGTTGATAGGTGAAATCAGTATTTACCGAAGAGACATGTGCTCGTTCAGGAAGGATTACTCTTAAGGAGAACGCAGCGAGGGCTGTACTGGTGCTGTCTCATTCCCAGTCTGGGGACTGTGTACGCCTTTCCCTGTCCCTGCTGTGATGCCAGGCTGACCCCAGTGGTACCATTCCCATCCTCAGGAATCAGGATCAGCATCCCCAGACACCGGGCATCTGTCACCATAAACCCCAGTGACAAAGCTGCTTCCCATCCCATGCCCACAGCATCCCAAAAGCGCAGGGGTTTGGTGCTGCACTGGGACCAGCTTCATGGGCTCCGTCCCCCTTGATCTGACATTTCAAACCCACCCCTTTTTCTGGGGCTATGCCAGGTAGATCCTCATTTTTAGTAGCTCTTCCAGCAGCAGCCAGCACGGATTAATGTGTCACTGCGTTCGCAGAACTGGTTCTGGCTGCCCTAAAGCTGGAGTTTGACATTTCAGAGGCGTCTGCTCTGCTCCCTAAAGCAGAACCAAGGAGCAGGAAGGTGATGTTCAAGACCATCTCATGGTGTCCAAGCCTAATTGTGCTGCTCGCCGGTGGTGCGGGAAGGAAAACACAGAGAGACCATTATTTATATTGTTTTATAGTATTTAATAGCGAGGGATTAAGGGACTCTGACTCCCCAGAAAAAAAGTTGATTCTTCTCAGATTACCTAATATTTCTAAGAATTTGAGATTACAGAGGGTGGGGATAAAACCTTCAGGCTGAGCATGAAGCATTGATGTTGTCAGAGCTATTTTTCCTCCTTCCCATCCCCAGGACCAGCTCCTGGCTGCAGCTGGGCCACATCTTGCATTGATGCAGGGGTGGACCTCGTGGCCTCCAGGTCAGGACATGGGAATTCTGCTGCTTCCAAAGGAGAGATCTGCACAGGATCTCTCAGGTCTCTCCCCCAGGACCAGCCGGTTGCAGACCCAGCATCGTGCTGGCACGGGCAGGCACATCCCTCCAGCTCTCGGTGAAGCGTTGAGCCCCAAGTAGGGTCCCTGGAAATACATTCATGGGTCTGTTTTCAGAACTTAAGGGCTTCAAAATCCAGCGTGGGGCTTACTGGGCCCATCAGAGCTTGGCCAGGGGTTTGTTTGCAGCCTTGGGAAATGCTGCACGTGAGGCTGTGTGTAGATGCTGCAGATAACGCCTCCCTTGATGTTCAGGACATTTCTCCAGAGCAAACACCAGGAAAGGAGAAACTGGTTAAATCACAACTCCAGCCTGGCAGGGACAGCCGGGTCACCAAGTCCATCACACTGCACTGCCTCGGGTCACCCCGTCCCAGCACGCAGACCCTGGCAGCAGCTGTGCCCACCCTCACCCTCCACCCAGGTTTTCTCCACACGGTCACTTGTGTGACTCCCACACACGTGTCTCCCCTCCCTGAAACTGCATGTGCTTTTTTTTTTTAGGGGGAGGGGGTCACCCATACAAACTCAAACCACCCCAGCGACGGGCACGCAGTGCAGGGCTGGCTCCATGCTTGTGGGATGCTTCATCCAGGGACACTTTGGGAGATGGAACCACATCCTGAGGTCCTTTCCCTGAAGGCAACCTAATGATGGGGACATCCAGAACCAGGGACACATCCCTGAAGGCCCTGCCCTCCCTTGTGATGACCCGTATTCCCGCTCCCGTGTTTGCTTTCGTGCAGCAAAGCTGCACTGCCTTCACCCGGGGGAGGGATGGTCACTGGCCCTTACGTGGCAAACACGGAGAATAAACACGCGGTGCAATCACAGCAGCGCGCGTCGCATCGGTGGAGCGATGGAGAAGTCATGATTCCCCTTGGGCTCCTGCCAGGCTTGGCTTGCTGAGTCTGCACTTCTGCTCTTCAGGAAGATGAAGGGAAATGGGGTGCTCAGGGCTCTGACAGCAACTCCCACACCTGTCCCAGTGCTGGGGCTGAATCTCCACGCAGCTCTTTGGTGGGCAGGGGAGACGGGCTCCTCCGCCAGCAATGGGGATTTGATGCAAGAGCAAAGATGAGCTTTGAGCACAGGCAGTGCAGGGGCTTTCGGAGGCAGTTTGGGCACTGACCGCTTTATCTAGGACAAGAGGAAATGGCCTCAAGTTGTGGCCAGGGCAGTTGAGATGGGATGTGAGGAAGAATTTCTTTGCTGAAAGGGTTCTGAGGCATTGGAAGGGGTTGCCCAGGGCAGTGGTGGAGTCCCCATCCCTGGAGGGATTGAAGAGTCGTGTAGACATAGTGCTGAGGGACATGGGTTAGTCGGGGACTGGTCAGTGTTGGGTTCATGGATGGACTTGATGGATTTAAAGGGCTTTTCCAATCCAGGCAATGCTGGGGTTGTGGGATCGGGGATCCCTTAATCCAGAGAAGGCAGACAGGTGACACAACAGGAATAAACCAGTCTCCCCTATCCCCACTGCATAGGGAAAGCAGACTGGGCTTTAAAGGGTCACAAAGAACTGCAATGGGAAGAACACCCTGGTGAGAAGTTATTTCCAGGTGGGAAAACACCCATGTTGGAATGCAAACAGATGTCTGGGGCAGGACCAGGATCTATCCCGCCTCGGCAAAGCCAGGGTTGAGCCACATGGGCACGGCTGGCCTGGCGTGCTCCTGCTCTGGGTTCTGCAGATGCCATCACCTGGGTGCCCAGGGGATGCTGCAAAGTGTCCCCCAGTGCCGGGACAGCAGCAGCACCCTGCGCCCGTCATTCCCCCACCCTTCACAGGGACCCCTGCCAGGGACAGCACAGAGACACCGTCCAACCCACCCCAGCCCACCTCTGCCCGGGGGCCCTTTACGCACGGAGCTCCCGCCATGTGCCAGAGGACAAATGACGAGGCTGTTTTCTTTAATCCACACACTCAAAAGCTGCCGCAGGACGGCCCGGCGAGCTGGCCACGCTGTGCTGCATCCTCCTTGGATCTCATTTCAAACAAATCTTTCAGGAATGTGCTGCTTTTTCCATGTTGCCTTTTCTTCAGAGGGGAACTGTTTACCCAGCGCAGCTCCTTTCTGAATCAGGGTGGCAGGAGGGAAGCAGAGCAGCCCGAGCTCCCCGGGAAGGAGATGTCAGGGCTGGGCTCTGCCCACAGCTCTGCTTTGCTGCTGCACCAGGGCTGAGCATTTGCAGGAGCCTTGAGGGTCCTCGATTTGGGAAACAGCACCGAGCAGGGCTCATCCCTCAGCCAGCTCAACCCCTCCAACCCCAGTGTCCCCCGACCACAACCTCAAACCCTGCGCTGGCCTCAGCCCATTCCAGACTCAGCCCATCCAGCAGGGATGGATGCAGGACCCCGACTCGAAACACCTCCAGGCTCTTGGGGCCATGCATCCCCCTACCAGATCCAGCCCGTCACCAAACAGCCAACTCACTGCCTCCTCTTGGGCTCTTATTTTTGTCCTATAACCCCGGCAGATGCTGCTATTTCCATGGGAACCCTCCTGAAATCTGTAGCAACACATCCTCTGGGGTCACCGAGCCTCCCTCTCCCCTGTGCCCTATATTCCAAGCCCAGTCACTGCCCGTCTCTGGTTACAGGTGACATTTCTCTTTAATCCCAGGGAAGCTGCCACTCTTTGGAAGGGAGCAGAAGGTGCCAGAGTTTGGGGACATGTCCAGGACATGCAAACACTTTTGTCCACGCCAGTGGCTGGCAGGATGCTGCTGCCTCTGAGCAAATAACGGGCAAGAGGATGGGATGAGATGGGATGGAAACTGGGAGCAAAGGATTCCCAGGGTGCCCCCAGCTCGGGGAACCCCAGTTCTGCTCTGTACAGAGCTCCTGACCCAGCTATGCCACATGGTTATTGCCAATGTGTGAATGTCACCTCGGTGCACTCAGAGCGGAGATGTTTCCACAGCCTCTGCTGGAGAGCAGGACACTGTCCCTGGGGTGACAAGGCAGTGGAACCAAGTCCCCTGTGATGTGGTGGCACCAAAACCCCGGCTCTCACCGTGTGCTCGGCCATCCAACGTGTTTGTTCTGCTGGTGAGAAAACCAGTGGCACTGAGTGATCTGCCAACTTTGCACCCCGATATGGGGTCCGGCCCCATCCCTGGGTTTTTGGTGAGTTTATTGCAGCCAGCACACACTGGAGATGGGAGAAGGGGAGCGGATGAGAAGGTCTGGAGACAACGGCAAACACGAGCCTGCTCTGGGAGCTGCATCGTGCTGAGTGCGGGGATGGCATCGCCAAGGGAGCTCTCACCACCCCTTCCCTGGATGACTCAAGGAATTGGGGATTTGAGACATGTCTCAGGCTTTCAAGTTCTCTGTTAATCAAATCCCAAATGCTAAAAGGAATCAAGAGACATGAAAAGTGTTGCTGAAGAAGTGGGGGGTAGGGGAAGGAAACAAATAAACCCACCCACCCACACTCCCCCCAATCCCCGGTGGCAGAGCAGCCCACTTCTGCATCATATCTCATCTGGGAAAAATTATATGTTGTGAATTACGTGCTTCTTTTGAAAAGCCTTAAAGGAGATTTAATAAAATGAGACAAGCTAATAATATAGGGAATGAATAGCAACCCTGGATGCTGCATCTTGATTTAATCAGATGCTTTTCCCCAGGGGGACAAGCAAGAGCTATAGCTAAAGCCTCCCTTCCCTTCCCTACCCAGCTGCTCCCCAATTCCTCCAGCCCCTCACTCCTTCTCCCATCCCGAGGGAGCAGCCAGGGCAGGATTTGGGGTCCCACAAGACCCCGCTGTTCTCCAGCAGCTGCTGGGAAATGCTCAGCCCGCGCTGGTTATTTGTGAGCAGGGTAATGGTGCTGTGCACCCAACAGGGAGAGGGGCTGAGGAACAGGTCCCTGTCCTGGGGGAGAAAAGCAGGAATTGGGGCTGGGAAGCAGGCTTGGCTCCTTGTGTGCACTCACAAAGCCTGGATGCAGAGCCAGGGAATGCTGTGTGCTGCTGTGCAGGGGACCAGCCCTTGGTGGGACGTGAAGCATCTTAACAGCAAAGATGCTCATGTCAGATGTGCTCCTCTGTGGCCTGGGAGAGGCCACGGGATCTGCATGTGCCAGGGTGGGAAAGGCACAAACGGCTGTTCTAGTCTTGGCTTTTTCATCCCTTGGACCCGAAGGACCCAGCTGTGAACCGAGGCCGGCTCGACCCCGGGGTGACGCTACTTCACGGCTCCACAGCACGCTCAGAAATCCAAGCCATGTTCTGAAGGAATTGTTCTTTTCCGAGCATCCCCCTGCTCGCCTGTCCCCGGGCCGGGCAGTACGGTCCATGCTCCTGTCTCCTGGTACATTTTGCTTCCTACATTTTTGCAGAGGTTGGTGCTGCTGTGAGCTCTATTTTCCTACTTGCACAGATCGTCCAAGCCAGACCCTGGGGAGTTGCATGTTCCGTCGCTGGGATGTTTGTGTGACTTTCGTGGAATTTCCTTTCCTAAGCCACTTGCTCGTAGCTGCCGGGCAGGTTTTATTCGTTGACAGGTTGCTGGTAAACCTGGGAGGGTGCAAATAGGGAGAGGAATAGTGAGAAACCGGGGATTGATCTGTGCTGAAGATGTTCAATTCCATTAAATGTGTCTGCAGTCGCTGGGTTTCGTGCACAGCAGCCTGCCTGCGGCTCTCGCTGTACCGAGCAGCTGCCTGAAAGAGCTTGTTGTATCCTCCAAAACTGAGTGAGGAGCAAAGCACCCCACAAATGGCAGGGTCAAACTACTCAGGCAGTTTGGGGGAAAACACTGTTTTACCCAGCAGCCATGGGGGAAAACACTGTTTTACCTGCCCCTGCTTAAGATTTGAGCTATTTGCAGTTGGGTCAGAAATAGGTGGTGATTTTTAACAGAGTCATAACCGTGGGAAGGCTTTGCTGGCAGTGAGGTGGATCCTTTATCATCCATCACGGGCAGCCAGCTCCAGGCAAATGTGCTCTGCTTGCACCAGATGAATTTCTAGATGATCTTGGGAGGACTAAGCCTAATACCTCATGATGCTCCTCTCCTGAGTGACTCTGCGAGGAGCTGGGCTCTGGGATTGCACAGGCAGTCCCCACGTCCTCTCTCTGGGATCTCCTGCAGCCATCGGCTCTCCTCTGCCTGCCCAGGGTCCTTGCCCATGCTCCTGAGATCCCTGCCCTTGCTCCCGAGATCCCTGCCCTTGCTCCTGAGATCCCTGCCCTTGCTCCCGAGATCCCTGCCCTTGCTCCTGAGATCCCTGCCCTTGCTCCTGGGGGTCCCCTGGGAAGGGTGGCTCTGCTTGCACCCTGCACCCCAGAGCTGAGCCCATGGGATCCCAGCAGCATCTCTGCTGTGCTCTGCTTTTTGCTGTTGCCAACGAGTCTTTTGGAGGGAGCAAATGGATTTTCTGTTACTGAAACCTGCTAACCTAAGAGTAGGCTTCGAGCAGGCTATTTTTACCCATTCCTGGCACTATTAATAGTTTTACAGTTAACAATAAAGGCCAATCGAGAGATTCGATTTGTCTGTCCCCCAGAGGTTGGCGCTTCCTATTCCGCCTGTTGTTTTCCATCAACCACTTCCATTAAATGATCTCTTTGTTATTTGGGGGTGATGTATTTGTGCTCTGTAATTGGCTATTAAGCCCCTTCGCTGTCTCACACACAGATCAATAAACACGGGAAACTGTCCCACTTTCTCTTCCCAAAGTGTCCTTGTGCCTCTGCTCCCAGACAGGGATGGGGCTGTGAGGGGCTGGTTAAACTGCTGCTCCTTCCCACCCCGCAGACAAACACAATTTCTCCATAAACCTTTGGCCAGTGTTTAAATGAATATCCCAAGTGAGCCCACACTTGGTGGAGATGAAAAGCTCAGCACCATCCATTTCTCAAGCGGTGCTGATGGAACACATCGTGCTGCACAGGTGTGGCTGTTCCAGCTGTCCCTGAGGTCCCTCTGGGTGGTGTAGGTGAGGCTTTTGCTGTCCTAAACCTTATCCAAGCATCACATTTTGCAAAGTTTTGGGTTTTGGTTGGTTTTTCTTTTTTAATAGATCCCCACAGGTATTGTTTTCATTCAAACTTTCTCATCAGCCCAATGTGACCCAAGGGTTTTTCCTGGGCCCCATCTCTGACTCCCTGGTGGCACAGAGCTACCTCAGCACAGCAGCACTCCTGTGTCCCCCAGGATTATTGTCCCACTGTCACTGTCTCAGGAAGATGCTGCAGCCTGGTGATGCCTGGGGCCTGGGGGAGCTGCCTGGGCTGGCCCCTGCAATCAGCTCCAGACAGTAACTCAGCACTTGGCCAGGTCAGGTCCCTGATGTGAAGCAGCACCGTGACCCCTGCCTGTCCTGCAAGCAACCCTGCTGCCTGCACCCC
>NW_010324557.1:4571-6453 GCF_000700745.2 Antrostomus carolinensis | reverse complement strand
CAGGGGACAGGGAATGGGGGTTTAGTCAGTTCCTCTGTTGCTCTTCCTACCATGAGATCCCTCCCGTGGGCTAAAAGAGTCCAGGAACAAAGTGTTCCAACGTGACTGACCATGGAGTCATGGACCTCTTTGGGCACAGCTCCTGGCACTGGCCTGGGGATGTCCAGGGGCTGGAGATGGGTCTCTGATCCAGAGCATCTCCTCCCCTCACTCTGGGGTCCCCCCCCAGTTCTGGGGGTCTCCTTGCTCATCAAACAACCACTCAAAGTCACACACCTGCCCTCAGGCTCAGCTTTCTGCTCCAGCGTGGAGTCCTCCATGGCCTACATGTGGGTATCTGCTCCACTGTTGAACCTCCATGGGCTGCAGGGGACCTCATTGACCTTCTCCTGCTCCATGTGTGTTGATCTGGGTATCTGAAGTTCTCTATCCTCCCCCTCCTCCTCCTTCCTCCTGGCAATGATGCTCTCCTCCTTGTTTAGGCCAATGGTCATCTTTTGTTCAGGTCAATGGCCTCTTCTCCAGGTTCTCTCCTCCTTCTTCTTTTCAAAACCAGTTCTTCCCTCATAAATATTGATTTGAAGAGTTGTTTCCCCATTGCTAATTGGCTCAGCCTGGACTGAAGCTGGGTCCACCTTGGCACCAGGGGAGCTTCATGAAGCTTCTCACAGAAGCCCTCAATGTAGCCCCTTCCCCTACTACTAAAAATGGCCCCATACACACAAACCCAACACACCTGCTTAATTATGGGAGCAGGGCTCATGTCCAACTCAACCCAAGGAGAACAGGGGACTGGAGTGGTCCCTCACTCTGTGCCTTTTCCTCCACCAGCTTCCTTCTCGTGGGGGTGGGATATCAGTCCCAGTTATCCCATCATCCATGTCCCAATGGCCAGGAAGGAACCTGACCAACCCTCAAAGGTTCAGGACAGCGTTACGTGCCTGTAACAGGTTTTATCCCACTTGAAGAATGTAACTCAGCTCTGGAAAGGGGGAGGAGGTGACACAGACACCTGCAGGACACCTTGTCCCACGTCCCCAGCGTGTGGGAGCCGGATTCCAGCCGTAAGGCGCTGGATGCACATCGAGGGGCTGGTGCTTTTGCCAGAGCTTCTCTATTTTTAGAGAGGTTTTTTTATGTCAAACTTCCCGTCAGCTGATGAGCCAATGTCATCCCAAGAACGGAGCCATGGTTCCCCCGGCCCCGGCAGCGTGTGTCTGCACGTCTGGGTGTGCACAAAGGTATCTCCTTTTGCATGTCACCTTTGAAAGGGGGAGATGTTCCTCACTGTGCCACCGAGCTCTTTGAGACACAAGCTTTTATTCCAGTGTAAAGGGCCAGAACGGGTGGCCCATGACTGTGTTCAGGTCCTTTTTGTCTGTGTGCATATGTTGGTTTGAAAGTGGGGTGACACAAGGACATTCAGACCTGTCCTCGAGCGTTGTATCTCTTGTCAAGATTTAAAAAATTAAGAAGGACTACCCCATAAATGGTGTTGGACCAGCGACCCTCACCCCAAGCTTGCCCTGTCATGTTTTTCTGCTCAGTTTGAGGCCTGCCCATATTTTATCCCCTTGCAGACAAATGCAAAGACAATAATAAGGGGTGGGCAGGTCTTCAGGGCAGCTGGGGTGACAGCTGGATGGAGAGCAGCCCTGAGGAGAAGGACTTGGGGTGCTGGTGGATGAGAAGCTCAATATGAGCCGGCAACGTGCGCTGGCAGCACAGAGGCCAATAACCGTGTCCTGGGCTGCACCCAGAGCAGCGTGGGCAGCAGGTGGAGGGAGGGGATTCTGCCCCTCTGCTCCGCTCTCCTGACACCCCACCTGCAGTGCTGCCTCCAGTGCTGGGGCCACCAACAGCACAAGGACATGGAGCTACT
>NW_010324557.1:0-4282 GCF_000700745.2 Antrostomus carolinensis | reverse complement strand
GCAGAGAAGCTGTGGCTGCTCCTCCCTGGAAGTGTTTGTGGCCAGGTTGGATGAGGCTTTGAGCAACCTGGTCTAGTGGAAGGTGTCCCGGCTGCTGGCAGGGGGGTTGGAACTGGATGAGCTTTGAGGTCCCTTCCAACCCGAACCAGTCTGGGACTCTGTGACAGCCTTGCATAGACACTTACTGCTGTGGACCCTTGTCCAGCTGTGGTGGGCTGAAGTTCACCAAAAGGGCTGTGCCAATAGCAATCTCCATCTGTCACCTTCCTTGTGACTGGGCTGGGGAACATCCCAACCTCTCACCCTGATGATTTTGGGCTGTGGAAGTGGAGATGAGGCTGCCGGTACCAGCATCACCCCTGGGGTCAGGTCCCTGGGTCCACCCATACTTTAATCCAGCCTAAATCCAGGCTGCTGCCCAAACTGGCGGCTCTGCCCCTGCCCTGTGTCCTCATCCCTGGCACTGCCCGGGGATCGGTGCTTGTGCTTGGACAGTAACTGGGGGATGCTGCTGCATCCATCCCTGGGCCAAGGTTTGAATGATGGAGGATGTGAGTAGCCCATCCCACCGTGTCTGTCCTCATTGAGGAGGGGAGACCCCAAACATTGATCTGATCAATCAACTCCTTTGTTGCTGTGACATCATGCCAAGTTTGGGCCAAGCTGAGGTTTGAGCTTGATTTCCTGCAAGCAGAGAGTTTCTGCTGCTGGAGGACACTTGGGCCATGGTGTCCCTCAGCAGCCAGGTCCCCCATGGAGGGGATGGGATCCTGGCCCACGATATGTGAATGCCAAAGACTACTGCAGGATTTGGGGTCCTGGGGATGGTGCTCCCTGCAGCTCAGTGCCATATGGGATGCAGTATGGTGACCACATTGGTGCAGGGTGGCACAACCTGACACAGCCCATCCCTGTGGGCCCTGAGCCCACCTTCTGCCTCCCCTCGGGGTTTGACAGGGGGCAGAGGATGCCAGATTGGTGCTCTGGGCATGTTGGGGGCAGCAGGAGGGATCTGATCTCTGTTCCCCTCTCCCATAGGTCACCACTGTGTGTTTGAAGAGCCGTGATGCCAAACAGAGACACGTTCCTGGACCAGCAGTGACCATCTCATCCAGCCTTGAGGACAACAGCTCACCATCACCAGAGTCCTCCTCAACATGTCCAGGCAACCCAAATATCCCCTGCACCCTCCCTGTGCTGCTGCCGGCTTGGGCTCCCTGTCGGGATGAGTCCTCAAGAGTCATTTTGTCTCCCTCTGAACATCCCCATGGCTCGTTGATGTTCTGGCCCCTCCAAAAGGCATCAGGGAGGTGACACGAGGGACCCTGGCAGTGACAAGCAGCCAAGTGGGAAGATTTAACACTGCAAGGACCTTGTTGGTGACAAGGACGTCCCTCTGTCCCCGCAGGAGTGATGCCATCTTCTGTTTAGCACCCAAGATGGGGGATCCTCCCTCCTTCACCACCCCGTTGCCCCCTCCCATGCTGGTTCCCCTGACCTGAAGGAGCCCGTAGCAATGTGATCAGGCCCCTTTTAGCTCAACAGCACCCACCACCCACCCCACCGGCATCTCCAGGACCGTCACCCACACGTCACGCCCCGCCATGATGTGCGAGGTGATGCCCACCATAAGCGAGGGGGACCCTCTGGGTCCCCCACAAGGCTCTGAGGCAGATGCTGACTTTGAGCAGCTGATGGTGAACATGCTGGATGAGAGGGACAAGCTGCTGGACACCTTGCGAGAGACTCGTGAGACACTCTCTGTCACCCAGAGCCGCTTGCAGGAGACCCTACGGGAGCGTGACCAGCTCCAGAGGCAACTCAACTCAGCCCTCCCACAGGTAAGGATCTGGCCCTGGGATGAGGCCCACAAGGGTGATCAGCCACTCAGATGGGATTTTTTTGCCGATGCTTTTAGGAACACCAGCTTGATGTGACAGTGGTGATAGTGGAGTCTCCATCTCTGGAGATGTTAAAAACCCACCTGGATGTGATCCTGTGCAACTTTCTCTGGGTGAACCTGCTTTGGCAGGGGGGGTGGACTAGATGATCTCCTGAGGTCCCTTCCAACCCCACCAGTCTGGGATTCTATGTGATTCTGTGGTGATGCTGCTCAGTGTGTTGCACCTCACGCCAATAATAAAGCCAGTGTGTTCTCCCAGACCAGGCCACAGCCAGCTGGGACATCTCCCCTTCTCCTCTGTAACCCCCGTTGGTCTGTGAGTCCATGTGGTGTGGGACAGGGTAATGGAGAAGAGACCAAACCTCCCAAGGACACCCCAGGGTGATGGGGAGGTGGATGCAGAGCCCACGCTTGCCTGTTGGCACTTGGGGAGCAGAGGACATGTTTCAGACAGTGGATCTGACTTATTGCCTCCAGCCAGCTCCTTGGGACGTTGGACACTCCTTGGTTTCATGAGTCCCCAGATGGGAACATTGACCATGTTCCTTCCCCACTGCTGGAGGGAAACCCCCACTCCCTGCCCCTTCCCTCGCTGGGAGGTGCCTTTCACAGGATCCCAGGATCCCAGAATGGCCTGGATTGGAAAAGCCCTTTAAGCTCATGAACCCAACACTGACCAGTCCCCGACTAACCCATGTCCCTCAGCACTGTGTCTACATGACTCTTCAATCCCTCCAGGGATGGGGACTCCACCACTGCCCTGGCCAACCCCTTCCAATGCCTCAGAACCCTTTCAGCAAAGAAATTCTTCCTCACATCCCATCTCAACTGCCCTGGCCACAACTGGAGCCCATTTCCTCTTGTCCTGTCCCTTGTTCCTTGGTTGAACAGACCCACCCCCACCTCTCTCCACCCTCCTCCAAGGGACTTGCACAGAGCCAGAAGGTCTCCCCTCAGCCTCCTTTTCTCCAGGCTCAACAACCCCAGTTCCCTCAGCCAGGAACTCAGCACACTTGTGCTCCAGACCCTTCCCCAGCTCCGTTGCCCTTCTCTGGACACACTTTCCATCAACCCCTTCACCCGGTGGGGTAATGGGACTTTCTTTGTCTCAAGCTTGGTCCTAAGAAGGGATGTTGGAGGCAGAGATGGGTGCAGAGCAGGGACTGGGACATCTCAATGGGCCCGTTTGTTCCCTGAGCTGGAGCAGATGGGCAGTGGGTCTGTGTCCAGCGAGGATCCCAGGGCATGGGGAGCTCAGGGCTTGCTGGGGTTCCTGGCGTTGCTCTGCTCCTGCCTCCTCCACCTGCAGGACCCACTCCAGGTTCTCCAGAGACCTGGACTTGAGCTTTGTGGCCTCCACAGAGATGCTCAGGTGAGGAGAGGATGAGGTGGGTCAGCGTCACAGGACTGTGCAGAGTGGATCTGAACTGCCCACCTTCCCTGCGGGGTCTTGTGGGGCAGCACACAGTGTCCCAGGGCCCAGACCTGGGGGAAGTAGGACTGGGGGGGTTACACCAGTCCATTTTGGGTGTGATGTGGAGAGGAGCCCAGCAGCCAGGGGGGACAGGATGAACAGGGTAACAGGAAACTGGGGGAAACAGGAGACTTCAAACATTTCTTTCCATTCTGAGTGTGCCAGTGCTGAGACCTCAGATCCTCCTTGCCTGGGTGCTGGGGTTCGGGGCACTCTGGGGAGATGCAAAATGACTGATGGATCAAAAGCCAGGACAGAGCTTGAGTTGGTGGCCAACCAACTCTCAAGTGTCCTTAATCCACTGTGGATGGGGGAAAGCAGCTTGGGAGGAAGGCAGCCCATGTCTCCACACATGGACCTGGGCTGGTTCTGGCTCTGCCCAGGCTGCTGAAAGCAAAAACCCCACCAGTGCTTCCCTGGGAGCTCCTGGGATCCCCATGGATGGGTTCCTCCATGTCCTCAGAGATGTGCTGAGATGTACCCAAGCACTGGGTGCAGGCAGGGCCACCATCACCTCCCGTGTGCTGGGGACTGGAACAGGTTGCCCAAGGAAGCTGTGGCTGCTCCTCCCTGGAAGTGTCCAAGGCCAGGCTGGATGAGGCTTTGAGCAACCTGGTCTAGTGGAAGGTGTCCCTGCTGCTGGCAGGGGGGTTGGGACTGGATGAGCTTTGAGGTCCCTTCCAACCCAAACCAGTCTGGGATTCTAGGATATGACTCGCATCCCCTCTGCTCCCAGCTGCCCGGCTGGAGAGAGCAAGCCAGGTTCCCCCCCCCGCCACAGCCGCCGCGGATTAAGGGACGGGGCGGATTTAGTCCCTGCTCCTGCTCCAATGAAGGTTCCCGGTGCCGTGGCACGGGCGGCGCGTGGCTGGAGGAAACTGGGTCAGCGCAAAGGGACTCGGTGA
>NW_010324556.1:0-240 GCF_000700745.2 Antrostomus carolinensis | reverse complement strand
GTGTGGTTGGGGCCAGGGGGCAGTGGCAGGGCAGGGGGCTTGGCAGCTGCTGGGGCGGGTTGTCCGTCTGTCCTCTAACCCTCTCGTCCGCCGCCGGCAGGGCCTGGCATCGAGAAATGCCCGTGCTGTGCCGCTGACCAGTTGTCTCTCCTCTGGCTCCCTCCCAGGTCTGAACGGGGGTATGAATGTCAATGGCTTCTCTACTGTATCTCACCCCAGTACTTCAGGGACCTTCACCCC
>NW_010324555.1:0-295 GCF_000700745.2 Antrostomus carolinensis | reverse complement strand
GCCGCCCCTGCACCAGGGAGGGATACGGCAACCTCCCCACATCACTGCCCCCTCTTTCCTTTTGCTGCCTCAAAGGGAACTGGTTTCCCCCTACAGAAATAGTAAAAAAAAAATAAAATAAAAAAAAAAATCTGTTTTAGGAAGACTTTGGGTCATATAAAGATTCAAGTAGTGTCAAGTGAACTAGAAAACCGAGTCCTGTACATCAGCTTATAAAATTCCTAGGTTAAAAAAAAAGAAAAAAAAAAAAAAGAAAAGACATGACACGTCAGGGCGAGGGAAGAGGGGGTACTGT
>NW_010324554.1:1349-2422 GCF_000700745.2 Antrostomus carolinensis | reverse complement strand
CCAAACAGGCTGTTGGCAATGTGCAAACAGGGTTTCACCCCGGCGCCGTGCCCCCGCTCCGCTCCCTGCCGCCCGGCTCCAGCCCCGGCCACCGCATCCTCCTCCTCCTCCTCATCCTGCCCCTGCCCCGCCGCCGCCCTCCCCTCCCGGCCCTACAATACCGCTTGATTACTATCTCCCCGCTGCCCTTAAAGCACGATCCGGGTTTCTCTTCAGCCTGGAAATAAGAAGTGACACATGCACCACTAAACCAACGTGTGGGGAGAGCCCGCGGTTGAGAGGGACTATTGACGGGAGCGCTGCAAAGAGACAAAGCTGCGGGCTAGTGGAATCAGATGCAGCCCTTAATTAACACCATCTTAAATAGTCCAACAGGCACTGAAGACAAAGTTGAAGAAAGACTTTAAGGCTGAGTGCCCCTCGACAAGCTCTTTTTTTTTTACCTCGTGTCATTCAATATTTAATACACTGTGCTTGTAATGCTACTACTGGTGCTCCTTTCTCAGCAAGTACATTATTTTTTCACGGTGCCCATGGCCAGGGAAAACCCTTTAGGCAAAGAAAATCAAAATGTTTGTTGTTTTGGATGACTTATAACTCTTGTTTAACACAAGCACTTTCAAGAAAGTATAACAGGCGCAGCCTCTAAAGCAAACAACGAAATCCTTGTGACAGAGTCGGACACAAAAAGCACATTGTGTTACGGACTATCCCTTTTCTCTCCTGCTAGATGGGTGCCTGTCTGAGGCTGAACACCACGATGCCATTTTACTTTTGAACTATTGTTTTTGAGTTATGCCATGTGGTCAAAAGGAGAAGAAGGGAGGTTGTTTCCAAGCTCATAAGACAAACGAGTTGCCTTTCATTCAACTACCCCAGAGCTCCTTTAAAACGAGGTTTAAATGTCACCTCCATGTTTTTAATGGACACAGGGCTTCAGGGGCGACCCTTCAAAGCGCCTTCGTAATAAACGACCCTTATTAAATATGTCTCTGCCTGGGAAAATCACTTGGCAGAGGAGAAAAAAGGGGGAGCGGGGGTGGGGGAAGGAAAAACACGGCGCTGCCGGGGGA
>NW_010324554.1:0-1257 GCF_000700745.2 Antrostomus carolinensis | reverse complement strand
TGCCGGGGCCGGTCCGGGGCGGAGGAGCGGTCCCGCTCCGGGTGGGGGGGTGCCGCCGGGCCAGGCGGGGCGGGGTCACACCCGCCTCCCCCCTTGGTCCCAAACCCCTTTTCCTCCCTCCGCCCCCCCACCCCCCAAAAGAAGAGGCTGAGTGAAAGGTTGGGGTGTTTTCCTCCTGACTTCTTTTTGTCCTGAGGAGAGCGGCGTCTGCGAGTCTGAGCTGGGAAGTTACTGATTTGCAGGCTGCATGTTAAGGCAGCCCATGTCAGTAATTTCTGCGGGCATCCCGGCAAAGGAGAACAAATCGTTGACAAAGGCGAGCCCTTTCAATTCAGCAGCGTCGTTAGGGAAACCAAAAAGTATTCTTCCTATAATAAGTTCCACTTCAAAGGATTTCTCATTCAACGGTGACTGCTTCGCACTTTTATTAAGTCCGGGCTTTTTCGCTTGGCGGAATCATCTGTTTGGTTATTTTTCATCGTGTTTATTTTTCACCATTCACACAGTACTTGTATTAAATAAACAAAGAACAATCGCTCTGCAAATAAAAGTGCTTGGGGGGGGAAAAAAAAAAAAAAAAAGAGGAGGGCAGAGGAGGAGGAGAAGAGCTGGAGATGGAGCTTCTTCCCCGCTTATTTGTTTGTTTGTTTATCTGCTGAAGTTGGGGGGGTCCTAAAAAAGGGGAAGGGGAGGTGGGATAGAGGCCAAAAAAAAAAAAAAATTAGACGTTCTGATGAAGTGAAAATTGACTGCGTTAACACGGCATGAAACTAAAGGTCAATGCAACTGTATCTTAATAGAGTGTCTCGAATCGAGGTGGACTATTTTAAATGCAGCTTGCTTTTGCTGCGCTCATTGCCATAGCAATCCTAACGCTCCATGTTGATGTACCATAAAAGCAGTAGTTTGAATTTCAAAGAACCTGCCTTTGAACTTCTCCCTGCCTGATTAGGCACTTGCGTGGTGTGTGTGTGAATGCGGGAGCGTGGTTGTGTGTGCTGGCGGTACGCGGGATGCTCCCCCGGGGGTTTGGGTGTCCGAGCCAGAGGGGAGCGTGTGTGTGAGAGTGTGTCCCTGCGTTTCTGTGTGCCACCACTCTCTCTGTCCCTTCCTGGTCTGCTCTCCCTGGAAATATTTTTCCTCGGGGGGGTGGGGGAGAGGCTGACAGTCCACCCTTCCCACCGTTTCACAGCTCCCTGGCGACATCTCCAGCAGCACGAAACACGCAGAGAAAAAGCCTGAAAATCCTCGATTCTC
>NW_010324553.1:0-3833 GCF_000700745.2 Antrostomus carolinensis | reverse complement strand
CCAGGCTGGAGCAGTTAATGAAGAACTGTTGGTCATGGGAAGAAGTCACGTAGGAGAAGTTCGTGGAGGACTGTCTTCCGTGAGGAGGACCCCACATTGGGGGGGCAGGGGAAGGAGTCCTCCCCCTGAGGAGGAAGCAGCAGCGAAACAATGTGTGATGAGCTGACATCAACCCCCATTCCCTGTCCCCCTGTGCCGCTGCGGGGAGAAGGTGGAAATCAGGAGAGAAGTTAAGCCTGGGAAAAAGGGAGGGGTGGGGGGAGGTGTTTTAAGATTTGGTTTTACTTCTCATTATCTTGTTTGATTGGTAATAAATTAAAATTCATTTTCCCCCCCAAGTTGAGTCTGTTTTGCCCGTGCCAGTAACTGGTGAGTGATCTCTCTCTGTCCTTATCTTTACCCATGAGCTTTTAGTTATATTTTTCTCCCCCCCTGCCCAGTTGAGGAGGGGGAGTGATAGAGTGGGCTTTGGTGGGCATATGGCATCTAACCAGGGTCAACCCACCACAAATAAAAGGTTATGTCATTTGCATTGATAGATAATCTTAGTGAAATTGATGTTCAGTGATATAGAATTATGTTGTATAGTGATTCAACAGCATAATTGCATTTTGTTAGCTCCTTTTAGAATATACCTAGGTTAATCTATATATTAGACTATATAAATGTAATTCCTTTTGCATTTGTAAAGGAACATTTTCTGTAGTAACTCAGAACTGTGTGCTTCATAAAATAAGGTTTTTTTGTTCCTTCCTTGATAATGATATAATTTACAGCAAATAGTAAAAATGAGAAGTTACCAAGAAACAGTGCAGAAGATGCATTCATATTTAAATGTAACTTTAATCAATTAACATGATTAACAAAGAAAATAGAAAATAATTATATTTCATTGTATCTAAGATAAAAGTACACAAACAATATCCACTCCAAGTACAAATATGCTCCTTGAAACAGCAGTCAGAGAAGTACTTAGCCTGATGTGCAGCCTTTCAAGTGGCAGAGTGGAAGAATTTTCATGTTTAGTTTGACTAAATAATTGTTCTTTTAGTCCTTTGCTCTACTTTCACTGTGGTGCTTAACAAATATTTCCACTCATAGATACTGATCTTAATATTTCTGTTCCCAATCTCTATAGTGTAGATAATAAAATAGATAAATAGATAATATTTTTACAAGTTGTTACACATTCCCTATGATAACTGCCTGAAACTACTTGGCACTGGTGAGGCTGCACCTCAAGTCCTGGGTTCAGATTTGGGCCACTTGCTCCAAGAAGGATATGGAGGTGCTGGAGTGTGTCCAGAGAAGGGCAACAAAGCTGGGGAAGGGTCTGGAGCACAAGTGTGCTGAGTTCCCTTGTGGCTGAGGGAACTGGGGGTGTTGAGGCTGGAGCAAAGGAGGCTGAGGGGAGACCTTGTGGCTCTCTCCAAGTCCCTTGGAGGAGGGTGGAGAGAGGTGGGGGTGGGTCTGTTCAACCAAGGACCAAGGGACAGGACAAGAGGAAATGGCCTCAAGTTACATCAAGGGCAGTTGAGATTGAATGTGGGGAAGAATTTCTTTGCTGCAAGGGTTGTCAGGCATTGGAAGGGGTTGGCCAGGGCAGTGGTGGAGTCCCCATCCCTGGAGGGATTGAAGAGTCATGTAGACATAGTGCTGAAGGACATGGTTTAGTTGGGGATTTGTCAGTGTTGGGTTAATGATTGGACTTGATGATCTTAAAGGTCTTTTCCAGTCTAGGCAATTCTGTGAATCCGTGAAACTTTCCATATTGTACATTCAGATGTATTTATTTACCAATTTGTGGTCTCTTGTGAGTCAATCCTTTATTTTTTTCTAGTTTGAGATATACAAATTTCTTTGGACTCTATGCATTGCTCTGAAGGCGATGAAATTAAACTTCATCCTCAAACACTATGTTGGGAGGCTTTCAATATGCCTAGTAGAGCTTGTGGAGAACTACCATTCTTTTCCAAGCAGTAGTTAGTGGCAGAAGAAAGTTATGTTGTAGAATAGTTGTGTTCTCTCCTATAACAATTGTCTTAGAGGATTTTGGCATTTTTCAAAGGCTTTTCATGATTAAAGAAAATTTAGTTAAGAGGTGCTTGATAGGAGGCTGACTGGAGGAAAAAAAAATCTACTTTTTTCAATTTTTAGTATTAATAGCCTACTGAGATAATTGGTGTAAAAATGTAATATGGAATTATATATTGTGAAGGCTAACATCCTTGTTAAATAGCTTATTGTTAAAAATACAGCCTGAAGTCCATATAATTTAATATTAATTAATACATTTATTCTTTAATAAAAAGCTTATTTTGTGTGTTCTTCCTTGTGCTGGAATGAATTGAAAACCAGCTTAATGTCACTTTCTGTGTTTCAGACATAACACCTTCTCTTTGGCACCTGCTGTTCTCTTCTGCCAGTTGCCTCTTACTGCTGGGAATATGTGTATCAGATTCTTTTCTTTTATGTCTCGAAGACTTTTATTGACTGACACTGCCAGTTGGGGTTATTTCCCCTCAAATTTGTAATTCTGTTCTTTCCTTCTCCATATGGTTAAGTTTAATCCAAAGTTTTTGTTATTGTGTTACTATTCAGAAAATTGATGCTGACAATGGTAATGATAAGAGATGGTGGGTTAGGAAGGACTATTTCATTTGCAGCAGGAGGAGAAAATAATCTGATCTCTTTACCACAGGGGGAAAAACACAAACCTAAATTCAGTTATCAGGTAGGCAGGCAAATGCTTAGTACTGTGGTGATTAGAAAGGCTTAGGTACCATATGCAGTTGGGATAATTAGGTGGATTACTCACGGTTTTGTTGAAACAAACAATGAAAAAATTGTCAATGTCTCCTTAACTAGATCTGTCTGTGGAATATGTGGGACAGATCTGTGTGGGTTGATGTTGCTGCTCTCTGTTCTTCTGCCAAAAAGTCAAGATCAGCAGAAGGAATAGAGATTATTTCTGTTCCTGGAAAATCCTGGGAGAAAGCTTCTAGTTTGACCAAAGCTGGTTTCTGGAAAGGTTCTCTTTTACTATGTCTAGAATTCTGTCTCTGAATAGGCTATTTGAATTTAGCAAGCTCTATTGCCATGACGGGTTTCAAGTGATTAAATTCTAAAATAAAATTAAGTGTGTTTGTATGCCAGAATAGCACAGTATGCTTTTAATGCATGGAATATGTTCTGCTGAAAAGTAATATCCCTCCTAGCCCAACTGGATCAGATGGTTGTTCTCTAGTGGCAGATACTCCAGATGTATGACCATCAAAAGACAGCATTTGATCTCATTTTAGTTGAATAATCTTATTATTATGAGTTGAAAGCTCAGTCAGCTGATATTAAAAAGAAAACAAATAGAAACAAAGCAACTTTTCAACAAGCTCCTTCAAGTCTCTCACACAATTTGTTTGTAATAACACAATTGCACTCTTCTGGTTTTTAGGATAGCTTTCTTTCCTTTGTGTAAAAGGTACACGACAGAGAGAAATGGAGTGTTTTGTCAAGGGAACGGATCATGACCATAGGCGAAATACAGGCTTTGTGTTCTCCGCCTCTGTACAACGTGTAGGGGATACATGGAATACAAAGCAGGTCAAAAACTGGCTGGACTTCTGGATTTCAAGAGTAGTGGTCGAAGACTGATGGCCAACAATTGCCAGGGGCATTCTACAGGGCTTGGCGTCAAGCTGATATTGTTTAATGTCTTGTCATTGATCTGGGCAATGGGGTGAAATGCACCCTCAATGAATTTCTAGAGAACACCCATTTGGGAGGGAGGTCGATACCATAGAATACAGAATGGTTTGGATTGGAAGGAACCTTAA
>NW_010324552.1:38766-39092 GCF_000700745.2 Antrostomus carolinensis | reverse complement strand
GCGGGAGACAACCCCGGAGCCGTGAAACAGCCTTTCTTCTTTAAATAAATAATAGTAATTAAAAAACCAACAAAACAAACGCAGAGCCGCCGTGACTGCCTGGCGCAACGTGACAGAGGAACCGGTTCAGAAAGAGGTGGGGGGGTTTCTTTTTTCTTTCCCCTCCCCTTTTTCTTTTCTTTTTTTTTCCCCCCTCTTTTTTTCCCATTTTCTTTTTTCTTTCAATTTTTCCTTTTGCCTTTTTGTTTTCCTTTTTTTATTTTTTTTATTCCCCCCTCCCTTTTTTTTTTTTTTTAACTATCAAAAGCTGTAACTTTTTATCTCCC
>NW_010324552.1:0-38690 GCF_000700745.2 Antrostomus carolinensis | reverse complement strand
TCTCTCTCTCTCTCTCTCTCTATATATATATATATATACTTCACAAAACACTCACGGGGCACAGTTTGAACCACACACATTCAGATACCAAGGAGCAGAGGTTATCAGACCAGTAATCAATCCTCCCCTGGTTCCTTCACCCTCCCGAGGTGACACCAATGTTATCTTTACCTTCCACATTCTTTACTTTCATCAAACACACCAGCACTGGCTCTTCCAGCATCCTAGAACCTGCCAAGCAGAAAAAGATAAGCAGACAAAATACAGCACTGGCTAACATGTTAAACACATTTTGTGTTCCTGTTGGTAAGAAAGTGCTTCCCCAGTCCCCTCACAAGTTGAACACATGCCCTTGGTTGCTTCTAACTTGCCTGATACTTCACTGGCTTCCACACAGGCAACTCAGACCTTCTACTTTTGATTTGGGTAGTGATGTGCTCAGTTTCCAAAGGAGATGGTTCTTTTTCATGTGTCTTGTTCTCTCAAACAGCTTGATAATTTCCTAGCTACCGAGCAGTGAGGGGTAACTCTCTATTTTTAACAAGGTTTAATTTTGACCTGTAAAACCAATCGCCTTATCCCCCACCTAAGCTGCTCTCGGAACCCTGAAGCCATCTAACATACCCTAGGAAAACACATCAGATGGAATTATCTTTAAGAAAACAAACCAACCAAACAAACAAACCCCCACCACACAACCAAAAAAAAATCCCCCACACAAATTACTGAGTG
The DNA here is from genome assembly GCF_000700745.2 of Antrostomus carolinensis. Taxonomy (NCBI): domain Eukaryota; kingdom Metazoa; phylum Chordata; class Aves; order Caprimulgiformes; family Caprimulgidae; genus Antrostomus; species Antrostomus carolinensis. Next base: position 37,958 of record NW_010324552.1, on the reverse strand, counting down.
TTTTGGCCATGGTGTCCTTTCAGTTTTATATTCCCATCTTCCCTAACTGAGAAGAGGTTTTTAACATCTTAAATAATTGCTTTGACCTTCTTTAGTATTTAGAACATACCATTTTAGAATTAAGGGGTTTTTTTTCAGGATAGCTAGTATTTAATTGAACTCTAATTTTGCACTATCACCACTTTACTGAAAAAAAAAAAAACCCAACCAAACAAAAACCACAAAAAATTGCACTTTCTAAAAACTAAACCCGCATTGCCTCGAGATGCATAGGAGGGCCACTATTGCTTAGATGGTTTTAAGAGCAGGTTTTCCTGTTTTTCCACCGCAGCAATTTCTTCTTCCACTACTCCATCTTCAAAACCTGCAGTCACTTCCACTGCTTCCTTAAGCTCTTGATTATCTTCATCTGGTCTTGACTTCTAAGTTCAAATCCAGTTTTCTAATGAATCCTGGAAGTCCTTGGGGTACATCAGTTTGTCAGGGTAAATCTTTACACTCACTCTGCCAGTTCAGAGTTTTCACTAACATTCAGCTGTGCCTTGGCTACCTGGGATTGGGTGCCAGTACTGAATGAAGTCTTTAGAGCTCTTTATCAGGTTGATTTAAATCAGTTTTGCCACAGCACAAAAGGGGACCACATGGGTCAGCACACAGAGCACCCCACAAATGAACCATCTTCCAGTTGCCTTTCCTGTGCTATCCAAACACACTGCTGCTGCTCCAGAGATTCACCTCCAGGGACAAGTCACACCAACACTTTCCATGAAGTTGTGAGAGCTTTTTTGACAATTTTAAGTCTTCAGCTACATCCAGGCTTCGTGTGCTGCTTCTTGGTCACCTTGATGTATCTGTCATTTCCTCTGTTAAAGTTCTTATTTTGGAAAAAGGATCTTCTATGTACCTTTTTTGACCTTTAACACTCAGATAAACTTCAGCCAAGCAGCCTTTTACATTTAGAAGTTTATTTTGGAGCCTGATGCCCTCTGCATATTCTTTATAGAAAAAAGGAAGTTGCAACAACTTGCATTTCCCCTGAACACAATCTGACACTAACAGCTTTTTTTAAACTAATAATTATTCCAGGCTTTCTTTAGCTATCATCTGACCCCAAAAAAACCACGAGACAAAACTTGTCAAGGCTGCAGTCCCAGTTGTTGCTCTTACACATTTTTGGCTTCTTCCTTGTTCTTTGGTTTCCCTTTCCTCACTTCTACAGCACAAGACACTCACCCACCTATCACAAACATCCAGACAAACCACTTCAAATACCCTGGCTTTTCAGTGTTGCTTTTGGGGTGATGCATGTGGCTCTACAACACAGCTTAATTAAGTCTTGCAAGATAGTTGTTTATTTCCATAACATAGGACGACGTCACAAACTACTTGTTAGAACTGGAAAGAAGGGAATTAGAACTGGAAAGAAGGGAATATCTGAATCACAACCACAAGTTTGTGGAAATGCAAATTCTGGTTTTGTCTTGATTCACTGAGATGTTTCTTTTCTTTAACAATCGGAAAGAAATAGGACAGGCATAGGATCTTCTGCTGGATCTCCCTATTTTCTAAAAATAAGAATGTGGTAAATTTACACACAGAAGTCATCGCTCAACGGAAGGGCATGCACAAAGAGTTAGTGCTTCCAAACTGAGTAATAAAAGGCAGATAACTTCTAACTAAAGATTCCCTCTACCTTTCATTTTTTTGACATCTGCATATGCAATACATCTACCATCCAGCATCTCCATGGGATTCCTGTAATCTTGATATTGTCACCTTCTAATCGCAGGGTTGCAGCTCTGCCCAGATACACATTCTACCTTCAGTCCCATGGAATCTGCAGTTGTCTAGAGAATAGAAATATTTGGAAACTGCCCAAAGATACATGACAATTCAAAGGCACTGTTGTGTGTAGCTCGAAGGAGAGACCAATAAAAATCTAAGCAACTACCTTGTCATAAAGCAACATACAAAATGAAAATTCTCCTTTGAAAACGTCACCTTCAGAGGCTCTTAAAGCACAGGGAGGTGAAGCAACCCTGGTATTTGCTGGAAAGACACAAAGTATTTTTTCCTGACTTGAATTCATCTCACTGACTACTAAAAGGGCTTTCTGACACACAGACGATACCCTGCATCTTATAAAGCATCAGTTGAGCTGTAACCACATAAATTTACCTCCACTGTGAGACAGAATGTTCTGACATAACCTTCATATAAAAAAGGCTTCATCAAGAAGTTTTTATTTTGTCTTTGCAGCTGGTGAGGAAGCTGGGCTGAGGCATAGTTCTCAGTTAACTGGGAACTTGGTGATATGCCTTAAGGTATATTTATATGGCATTAATTAAAACAGAATAATACCCTCTGACTCCAAGTGCCAACTGCCAGCATAACCAGCCATCCTCACTACCCACAAGAGGTCACTGCTGTTTCAGGCAGTGATATTTTTTCCATCACCATTATCCTGATCCAACAAGTGCTTCTCCACCATATCTCCATCTCTGACAAAGGCAGATGCTCTAACACCAACAGATGTAGCTTGGTTGCCTTGGTCATCCCTGTGTCACGCCCACAGTTTAGACAGTATTTTAAAGTAGAAGCCTGTAGTAGTACAGCCCAGTTTCATTGCACCCATTAAAAAAAGTAGATGTTGTACTAGAAATAACCAGGAAAAAAATAATCTGAAGTCAGCCATTAGAGGCTCAGCTCAGGAAAAAACCCTGTAATGTTTTAGTTTTCAAATCACCATGCAGTTCTTCTCAAAGAAGTCAGTACAACTGTTCTCTTGTACTCATTAGCTTCTCAATACTCACTCTGGGAGCAGTAAGACACCCAACTCCCACTCTTCTCAGAGGAACACAAAATCAAATGCATCACGTACAACCTTTCACTGACAGATCTTCTGCATAGCCTGGTTATGCCCATGCAAGATGCTATGTGTGTATGAGAACATCCAGCCACAAGTTAACAAACCTGATTCTCTGGAGACATAAACCAAACTCTAGAATCATAACACAATAAAAAAAAAAAAGCTAGCCAACAGTTTTACCAGCACCTGAACTCTTTGTTTCCAGGAGAACAAGACCATTTTTCAAAGTCATCACCTGATCCTTAGGTTCACTGCATCAGCTGAAAGGAAGCCAGGGAAGCATGGTTAAGAGAAGGCTTCCGAGAGAAGTTGAAATCCTGTTTGTCCTTTGTTGCTTTTTCTAGCATGTGACAAAAAAACCCCAAACCCTACATTTCTAGCAGTCCTAGCAAAGATTAAGAACCTAATCCTTGACTTTATTAACCCCATCTAGTCCATTTTGATTAGACACTAATACAGACAGTTTTTAATACAGCATTAATGAAAGACACCTAGGGGCTGCTCAAGAAATTCCAAAATGATCACCAACAGCCTCAGTAGCTGCCCCCTCCAGACAATGGCTTCTTCAAATAGATTTAGAAGAATCAAACAGGAAAACCCACAAGGAAATACATTCCCTAGGTATCTACTGAGAGCACTAAGCAACAAGGCAATCAGCTAAATAGGTGCAGACACTATAGACACATTGCTTTTCTCAGAAAAATTGTTTTCAGAGATTTGAGAAGTTTTATTTGGCAAACATTGGGGTCAAGGCAGCTCTGTAACAAGTACAACTAGGTACTACCAAGTCAACCAGGAGGAATTTGACATTCACATGTGGAAATCATACTGGAAGTTTGCCACAGTGAGAGAATATTTTATGTAGAGAGAACAGACTTTCTGGAAGCCAGACTGAAATTCACATAGAAGTGTATAGAGCCAAAAGAGTGATTTGGAGCTATAAAGGGTATGTACTGTTTTCCCCAACTCTCCTTGTGTGGGAAACTACAAAGCAAAGTTTCATAGGTTTGTAACAAGTTAGTTTAAATTGATTCTAGGTCCTCTAGAATTAACAAATGCTGTATGAATTCCTATTCTATTTTGATTATGCAAGACCAAATACTGTGACTTTGCTGCTGCTATTTCTAGATTAATACCCACCATTCTCCTGCTTCCCATCCCTGGGTTGTTCACCAGTAACACAGCAGTGTGCCCTCCGAGGCAGACAGGTCTACTTGCAGTGTCCCAGTACTAACTTCGGCATGTTAGCTGCTACTCCAACCTGGCTCCTCAGGATTTTTAAGAGGATGAAATATGCAGTCCTTTTATCTTCTTAAACCAGGCCAATATAACAGGCAACTGTTAAAACAACTTTCAACTGTTGGCAGGCTCAGCACAGAGATAGAGAATGGCCCTGAGGCAAGCATGATGGTGTCGAAACCTGCTGGATCAAGATCACCCTGGGATTTATATAGTCTTTTGTATTCTACCTCCAGTGCACTAGAACCACAGAGCAGAGTGTGTGTACACAACTGCTGAAACAGGACACACTCATCACCTACTGCAGAGCGCTAAACTGGATCTGCTTAGCAAGCCCAATGGCTTTTCTTTCAGCAAGGAGAGATGCTTAGTCATTTCAAGCAGTTTCCCATTAGCATCAAAAATGCGTAGTCAGGCTGCAGAGATCGTACAAGAATTCAAGCCAGCAACTCTCAAAAAAAAGCCACGAGCAATGAGAATTTTTTGCAGGCAGAATGTAATTAGTTACACTGCTGGAATCAAGCCAGCACAATCAATGAATTAAAGTATGCTTCAAGTGCTGGGATAGTTTTTCAGTTCAAATTTAAATTAGGAGATTAATATGGGATATTCCTTCGTGCTGTGTGGACAAAAATAAAGGTATAATATTATACATTCACAATGAAACACAGAATGCCATGAACAACAACAAAAAAATTATATTTAAGACCTGGTCTTAAGGTCACCCAGCTCAGACTCAAGTACGGAACAGTGGCACTTTGGGAAAAGGCACTTGCATAGCACACAAAAAGGCATTCTGTGTGGTGATCTTCATGGCAAGCTTTCAATGCTTTTTTAACCATTTTCATTACCTAGAATGAAAATGTATGGGCTCCATCTCTTACACTTAGTAGTAGGAAAATAGGCCATATAGTAGGATTTTTGGGGTGTAGCTTTTACTGTAAATTGAACTGGAGGTATACACTGTACGTATCAACAGAAAGGTCTGGCTACAGCCTGTTGTTTTAACATAGATGAGACAGGAATATAAAAGTTAATGAGACCCTCGAGTAGGAAAAGCCATGAAGCATGTCAGCTTCCCTGGTTACTGAGCTAGGAGCCTTACTCAAGTTATTTCACACAAGTTATTTGAAGCAGATGAAGTGCAAAGCAGCACAGAGACAATTCTGCTAAAGGGGAAGGGTGCAATGGAGCCCAGGAAATGATTTCTTTCACTGACACAAGGACACTCAACACCTAGAGTCCAGAATCCAAATATGACCTTGAAAATGAGTTGTAAAACACCATACTATATTCTTCACTCTCCTTCTTTGAAAGCAGACATAGATTACTTGTGTTAATTTACAGATTCTCTATGTGTGGGTGCTGACTGCTCAGGTCCCAGCACAGCAACTACCATTCATCCAACCAAGTCACATCCTCAACACAGAACTCCAGAACATCACTTGGTATTCAACAGTGTTGTTCGCATCGTGCTTCTTTCCCAGGTAGCAAACAGCATATTTAACAGAACTATTTGAAATACAGTGCCCACATATTTATAGAAATTAACAAGATAGTTAATCACAACTAGCCATCCTGGTCTAAGCACAACTGCAAAGTTAAGTACAGGAAAATTGAAGAGCAGAACATTACCTTATAACCTGGAATTCAAACTCACTGATTTTATTAACACATGTTTGTCACCAACCACATTCCAAGGCATTGCATCAGTTCCATCCAGCCAACACCCAGCTCAGACTCAAGCGTGGAGGAGCAGCACTTTGGGCAAGGGCACTAGAAAGGGCATTTATACAGAATAAAGAGGGACTCTGTAGCAATTTTCATTGCAATCTTACAATGATATCTTTTACCCATTCTCATTACCTGCAACACCACACCCTGTTTCTCCACAAAAAAGCATGGAACTGATGGTCATATTTGGCACTATAAAGAGGAAAAAACTGAAAGTAAAAAGCCATAGAAAAGTAGTATTGTATCAGGGAATCTGATGTACTAGGTCAGAACATCTGTCTCATGGCAAATACTCAAAGCTAAGTTAGTTTGTCATTACCAGCCTGAGGTTGAGGCTGAGTTGAATTCTTCCTAAAAGCAGGCCCTTCTCCCAATATCTAGTGTTGCATTTTCGCAGTGTTATAACAATAGCTGGTATTTTACTCTCAGGAAGATGCGTGTGGGAAAGACAAAGAAAGACCAAAGTAACTTGCAACATGGTAATCTTCTCTTTTCTTCATCTCTTGTCTTTGACACAGTGACCACATCATCAAGCAGCCTGTCGCATTATCCTTCTGCTCCATCAGACACTGCAAGCTCCAGTACACCACAGTACACCTGGGCAGCACCCCAGCCCGGATCCCCATCCACCTCTCAAGCCATGGAGGTACGAGGCAGGCCCAACAACGTGTAGCACTTCTAGGGCAGTATACTTGCTGATTGCTTCCTTGACTATTGTTCACAACAACCAGCTAAGACACTGCCAAAGAAACACTCACAGCTGGCATCGCGCAAGGAGGGAAGTTAGGGCAGCTAGTTTGAACTCCTCCTCTCTTCTCATTCACAGAAGGCAAGAGCCTGGGGACAAACAAAGAGTCAGTGAAGCAACAGCAGCAGTACTAAAGAAAACAGCTTTCAAGGGAGAAGAGGCTTAAAATGATAAATTGACAGTTACCCTGTCCCTTACCCCCAATCTTGATTAAGGCCTTTAAGAATTACAAATGTGAACAACATCACAGAATGATCACAGAAACAAGATCACAAACCCAGCTTACTTGCCTGCAATCCATATTTATCTCAATGAGTTCCCAAGTTTCACACAACACCATTCAGGCAATACAGTAGAACAATAAAGTATTTCCAGATGCTTAATAGTTTAAGACACAAAACTGTTTAAATTCTTGGTGGGTTCATTTGACTGCACAGCTTTGCTCTTAGGTCACACCTATGATGTGTTAGACAAAAAAAAGAACTGACTGGGAACACAATCATCTGCAAAACAAATGAAAATAGGACCAGTACTTATTTGTACTAAAGCCATTTGACTTTCCTATTATGCATGTGGAACAGCCTGAGATACACAAGATATGGTGTTATCTTCTGCAATCCTTTTTTCCTGGAAATACGTGAACATGAGAAGACAACCTTCAGGGCAAAGCAATTCCTTAACTCTTGCATCATAGCCTCAAAAGCAGGTTATTAGTCAGGGAGCCTCTTGTGCAATACTTGAGTATAGAAGTAAAAACATGCTGCATGACTAGCTCACTGGCTTTCATCAGCCTCTAATTTCTTTCAGTGATCCAATGACAACACAAGATCTGTATATTCTGAGACATCTAAGCCTTCTACTCCCCCTCCTAATGCACCAGGTTACAAATTCCAAAAACTCAGGAATTTGATTTGTGTTTGGAAAGCAAGACAAAGAGCTAAGACTCAATTCCTTCTTGTTCTCATCCTGTTTTGCTCACAGCGAAACTATATTTCATCTTTCATCAAGTATCAGAAATCTGCTGTTCTGTAGAGAAAGGCATGAGCACCAGCTGAAAGGCAAGAATTGAAACACTTCAAACTGAAAAGCAGATGTTAAACCCCCAAACTCCTGGCTATCACCAAGTCTTTGGAATGGCCAGCATTTGGGTGTGTATTTTTTTTTAAAGACATATGATAACCCAAGATAGATCTGCTTGGTTTATTGCAAGAGTCATGAGATAAAGTTCAGTGGCTGCTGTTTTACCTGATGACAGTGCAGGTGATGGGAAAAGTTCAGGCACTCTATATAATATCAAAGGAGACTGACAAAGGTGACATGGAGTCCTGTAACTGCACGCCAATCAAACCAGCACAGCAGAGAACAGTAATACTCACCAGGCATTGTGATAACAGAACAAGAGCTCCATTCGCTGTGTCCCGGGAGACAGCACCAATTAATTAACAAATCACTTCTTGACTGTAACCTTTTCACCCTGAGGAAAAAAAGCAAACAATTCCAAAACATCAAAATGGAGACTTGACAACACTACCTACCTTCTTGCCCTGAAAACATGTCCCACTCTGGATCTAGCTGTCTTGTTTAAACAATGACCTAATCATCCCTCCAACATTTCCCATCAGGTTCAGAACAAACCAGACTATCTCAAAGGCAATTATCAGGTCAGGGACAAGCACAGCTATAGGAGAGCAAAACAATCTGGTACAGAAGAGGAAGATACTACTTCATCTTTCATCCTCCTCCAGGGACATACGAGACTGTGGAATTGCTGTTTCAGGAACTGTAAAACTCTCCTTTGAGCCAGTAAAAATGAAGCACAACAAGGCCAGGGAAGAGGTGCTTTGGGGAACAACCTTGTATCTATGCAGCAGGCTAACGATCCTGCTTTTAATTTTTCAAATCATTTTAGCTCCCCTCTGCTGCTTGCTACCTATGAGAATTCCTAGTGATACAGTAAAGGAGGAAACAAATCATCCAACTGGAAGTGTTTAACACTCTGGGAGAACATGGAGCAACAAAACCACCCTCGTATTCAAGCCTCACAGGAAGGGCAGTCCCCTCAAAAAATATGTGCCCAGCAACCGGAGTAGAAAGAGGGAGTACAGCATGCCACACCAGCACTGCTCAGGTAGTCCAAACAAATTTGCATCTGAGATGCCAATGAATTTCTCAGTTGGATCTAATTCATTGACTCCTGCTCCTGGCAGCCAAAGATCTCAATAAATCTAGACAATATCTATTAGATTTGTGCAGTTCATTATGTTTTTTTCATGGTGCAATCTAAGATGTCAACTGAATGGGGACTGCTGTACTAGGCACAGTACAGTGATACAGTAGAAGACTGTATCCCCACCCCTGAAGGGTTTATTCTGCACTAACATTAACAACTGTTAGAGACAAGATATGAATTCTTTCTCCCAAACCACTGCAGAGTCATTTTAGTAAAACATCACATTTCCTTCATATAGACAAAAATCTTCACAGTATTAAGTATAAATGAAATCTCCTCACAGGCAGGTACATAGGAGTTGCTTTTCCACCCTTCCTATTGATGTACCTGTAGAGAACATATAAACTGCAACTCAAAGCTTTTAATTACATCAGTCTGGGACAACAGACATGGGTCTGTTTTTTCCACAAATAAGAAATCCACCAGCCTCCTCCACAGATGTGAATTGGATTTACCATCATGTGGAATCCAGACAAATTGACAATCAGGCAAGGATCCTTCAAAATTTCCAAGTCCAGTTTGAAAACTATGCAGCAAAAGCTAATGGACAGAAAAGCATCCCCTCTGCAGAGACCTAGAATCACTTAACTCTGATTATTCACTGCTGTAGCTGCAGGAAAAGGAAGCATTTGCAGTACTGATGAAAGTTATCCAGCTCTTCAGTTTCCTCTTCTTTCTAGATGGTCAAAAGCTGTATTTCTAGGGATGATTGACTTGGGAAGAGCTTTGAAGTCCTACAAGGAAATCAAACAGTGTGGTTAGTTTAGAGTTAGAAGAGACCTGTGCAAAAGTGCTGGCCAATAAGCTGAGCAACTGTTCTGTTTCAGCAGCTTGTTTAACAGCACATCCTTTTCTCCTCCCTTTAGTTCAAGGGCCTGGAAAATTCACTGGGATTGTGTGCTTATGGAAAACATTCTGCTTTAGGGAATTGTCTACAAGGAATTAGCCTGTAAAGAAATCACTACTATAAAACAACAAGCTGATGGGTGTGGAGAATGGAAATACTCTCCTGTTACGGAAATACCACATTCCAAGAAAGGTAAGAAGTCCTGCCAGGTAAGATCTGCAGCAATTACTTTGTCATCACTGAAATATGTGATACCATAAGTTTCATTTAATTAAGCACATTTATTTCAAGTTCATTCCCAGCATTGTATCATCCTCCTATTGTCAACAAGTGGAGTTTTAAGCTATGACTGACCTAGTCACAAGCCTCGAGCTAGTACCTGAAGAATTATATGAAATTTCTCTAAAGACTGGAACAACTCTTGCTGGAAGCCTGATGCAAACAGATCCTCTGTCACTGGAAGCTTCAAATACTTACTGTTTTAAGGCAAAATAAAGCTGATTTTTCATCTGTCAAATTTGTGGGTAAAACTGAGCAACAGGAGAAAGCTTGAACGAAAAAGATGAAATGACAGTTTTGAAACTTTAGAAAGATTTAGGGGGGAACAGACTCCTGGTGATCAGCTAGTCCAACTGCCTATTTTAAACACTAACTTCAAAACTAGATCAGGCTGCTCAATGTCTTTTGTACAGACTGTTTTAATCAACCCTGTCTATTTCTAAACCCTGAAATTAGAAGTAATGTCTATCTGAGCCTATTACACTTACTAGGATGAACTGGCATCCCAGAGAAAAATAAACTTAAAGCTACACCAAACCACCAGTGGTTGCAGAGCAAGAACAAATTCTCTCCTTTCTCCCAAAGAAGGTGTCAGTCTTTCCTATTATGAACCTTCAAGTAGAAGAGGAAGTGTCTTGCTTCTCCAAATACAGCCAGTTTTCCTGACTTAAAGTCTTACAGACAGGTTGGCCTTTTTAAGATAAGAATACATTTGATAAATTCTGACCAATTTGATACAAGTCCTGTGATATGTGGATCCTGGGGTTTGGGTTAATCTCTCAAAAAATTTTCAAACTAGTGCCATATTATCCAGTCTTCTACTGCAACTCCTGCAATATCCCACCACGTCAACCAGAAAGTGGTTCTAGACTGTGACTCTTGGCAGTGCTTATTAAGCATTGTTGCTGTTATACTTCTCCTGTCACCACCTTCTCCTCCAAACTCCCTATAGCATCCTAATTCCCCAAATACAGGACACAAGTTACTTAACTCCTGTTTGCTTTTTAAATTAATCATACAGCAGAAACTTTCCTTGTGAGATGTATTGACATGATCCTAGGAAATAGGAAAGATTATTTACTGGTTTCTTACAGTTTTGTGGTAGGAGATGATCCAGCTGGCAGTTGTACCCGAAGTCCATCTCAGCTCCCAAGTGACCCCAGCTTCCTGCTGCTAGGCCTGATATACTGTAAATAAGGTGAGTACAGGCTCCAGAGCAGTGAGGACACCTGCTTCATAATTCAGACTCACTGCAAAAATCAGACAGTTCCTGCTTTCTTGATATAGCTACGACTCCACCCCATGTACTGCCACTGCTCCTGCAGGCCAACCTCACAGCTAATAAGGAAATGGGACAATACCTTTGCAGTGAGTCACAGGCTGTCTAAAACAAAGCAGAACTAAGAGAAAAGAATAGAGAATTCCTTACTGTAAACCACAGTAAGATGGGCAAAATCACACAAGACAGGTAAGTGACAGAATGACAGGTGAAAAGCTAAGAGTCCTAAAATGAGATTAGCCAGCATTTCTCCCTGTAGGACAGCTGCATTCCTAACCCTACTGATTTTCAGCTAGTCACTCAGCTCAGAGGGACACAGCCACTGGGGTAACAGGCTATTTCTGTCTTATTGCAGGTGACAAGTGAAAAAGCAGCAGCAGTTTTGCAGCCCTGGGATCATGCTGCAGATGGAAGCCAGATCTGCTCTCAGTAGCTTCTTCCCACAAACTTGCCTGCACTTGGAGAAGCACAAAAGCTCTCAGATGTAACAGGGAAAATTCAGGAAGGAGTTCAGGTTATTACGTTACTGAGATCTGCAGGGAAGCTACATCTGTCACTCAATCACCTACTCCAAGAAATACAGACACAAAAATCCCATAAAACATGGTACAGTTAAGTAGATTATGAAAAAAATCTAGACCAACCATCCCCTCCCGTTCCTTAAAAGGCATCATATTTAAAATCTACCACATCTCACTCAAGTGAATCTTCATTTGGGATCTCACTGGGCCTGGCTAACATCACTTAAGCAATATTAAATCCCCACATCAAAACAGGATACAGCCATGGAATTAACATACATATCACTTACTGAATTTCTCCACATACTGTGCAGTGAGAAACACACACAGAGTACACCAGACTTGTGCCTTTTTCCACAGCAGTTAGACAACTCATTCTTTGCCAGATCCAGTGCAACTTCTTCCTTTCTTTCAGACTCAGTTTTTCTTTTTACATGAAGACAAGCAAAAAGAGCCCTCTGCTCTCTGCATTCTAGTAAATTCTGTTCTTCCCCTTGTAATAACAACACTTAATGAAGCTTTTGGTACCTTTCTTTCCCCTCTTCTCTCCCATATGAGATCAGAGATGTCCAGTAGCAACATCTTTGGCTGAAAGCTCTTTAAAGCAGTCCAGTCTCACTGGTTAGAAAAGCACCTTGCACTTGTGTTACCAAGAAAGCAGATGCACCATCAGATTTCACACACTGAACTTAGTGCACATTCTCTCTTCCCTTTACACAATTCCCTCCCCATATCTTATCTAACTTAAATAAAATACACAGTCAGAGTGAACTTCATCACCCAAAGGTTTAAGCAGAAGCAAAAATGTTCTGTTAGACCTGCTCTGTGGTGATTTGTCAAATACCATAAACATTGGTTCTCCCCATACAGCATCTTAGAGAAGGTCTTTGAGGAGTTGTCATTTTGGAGCTCACACAAACAGCTCACAGTTCTAGCAGCTGAGCTAGCTACATCTACATAAATGCCATTAATTGTTGGGTGGATGTGCCACAGACAAAAGTACTTCCCAGCAGTGAGTTGTACAACAGTAAAGCCCAGTGGATAGCCCATCCAAGGCTGCAACACTGCCATAGCTCCTGGAAGCAAGGCTACCCCTTTTCCTAGCTGGCTCCACTCTGCAGCAGTCAGTATAAGCTAACACCAGGCTATTTAGGAGTTCTGCTGACTCAGTACCTTGGGAGAGGCCTGGGCAGAGTCCAGTGCATTGCAGATTTCAGAGGACTGTAAGCCACACTTAAGCACCCATGACTCATTAACCAAGCCATGCGCAAGCATTAGTCATAGATCATAAACCTCAAGTCACAGCCATCAGTAGTCCCATGTCTGCTCTAGCATGTCAGTCCAAAAAAGAAAAACTTATGGTTTTACAGCCTAGATGGGCCTAGAAAAGACAGTTTATCCAACCCAAGAAGTTCTGACCTGTCCCCCCCAGTTCAGACTGCTGTGACAGAGAGGACACTGCGAGGCTGACTCATAGCAGAGATTTTACTGTCACAGCAGTTCTGTCCTTTTTGGCTTGAGCTCAGACTTCCCCTTTATCAGGACTTTGAAGGATCTTTACAGAGTATCCTTCTAGACATGTCTCTCTCTTCTTCCAAGGCCAGACCCACCCATTTGTTCATCTTTGCCTCAAAGCAAGAGGCAAAGTGTCAAACAAGGTCTGCTGCCTGCACAGCCTCTCCCCTTGTCTGAGCTGCATTAGGGAAATTCACATTTTGATGCCCTCACAACAGCCAGAGAACTTCAGAAGGGTCCCATGAGCCACAGGCTGAAGCTGTCACCATCTTCTATGCTGAGAGATGCTCACTGTGCACCACCAAAGCATGCAGCGAGATGCAAAGATCAGGATTATTATCAGTGTGTGATCTGGCCTTCCCATCTGCCCGAGGAGATGGGATACACACTGTGACACGAAAGCTGGTGAAAGAGCAATAGGATGCCTGCAATGCAACTGGGAAAGTTACTCTCAGATGCATCCTCAGAAGAAGGAACATCTTCCTTCCCACATTTCCCTTGCCCAGGGTACTGAACAGTGCCAGACATTGCTCCTGCACCTAGCTCCATCCTGGCTTCTGCAGTGAATAAAGCCTGCATTTAGCAAGACTTGACATGGGCTATATCTAGTTGCACAAGAGAACAAGACTATCATCCCTTATAAGATGCATTTCAATTAATCATGAGTGCACTGCAATATTCCAGACAAGCTAAGAGTCTTGCATCTTAGCTGCTTCCCTTGCAAAGAGGTGTAACTGTAGACCCACATCACCAGGGGAGAACATCTACAGGAAGGCTTGCATGAAAAAGATTCAAACTCCATTTTCAGCAGTATACAATTCATTTACTCTAATTCCTCTTACCAAAGCTTTCTCTTGTCCACTGGGTGAAGGATTCTTATTTCAGGGAGGAGGTCACTTCAGACAGGCTGGGCATAGTTTGGATGCCTGCTCACTGCTCCTTCAATACATTCAAATGCAAACAGAAAAAAATACATAAAACTGAATGCTCGAATTAAGAGTCCCACAGTTGTATAAGCCCCTTCAGCTGAGTCTCTCTTTGGAAACAAAACAATGGCTCATGTGTTAACTTCTCTCCATTTGCATTAAGAGATGGTCTGTACCAGTTACTGGAAGATTACTGGTGTTCTACCTTCAAAATACAAGGAAACACAGACTTGCCTAGAAAATGGACTAGCAAGTTTCATCATATACTCAAAATGAGATCCCAGTCACACAAGGAAACTTGCTGAGGAGAAGCTCTCTCCATCCAGCTGTAAAGAACAAGCAGAAATAACTTTTTTTTTTAAAAAAAAGGAGGATTGACATATTTTCACCTAGAAAGCACTGATTTGTTTCTGATTTAACCAGCTTTCTTCCAAGGCCATAGTATAAGTGAGTGCAAGGAAAAGACTTTTCAAAATCTGTACTAAAAATCCTCTAGTTCCCCCACTCTTTGAGACAAGGTACATGCACTGAGATGTCAATAGGCCAGGACAGAAAAGCATTCTCATTATCAGTATGAAATCTGCTATTGCAAGTAGGTAAGGTAGGCATGGGTGGGCCTGTCTTCAAAATACAGAAGAAAACTTCACATCCATTCACCCCACCTGCTCTGCTGAGATGTCCCCGAAAGGCAGCAGGAAAAATAACACCAAAGCCTGAGCCCAGATCTGTGCTGGTGTAGACAGCTAGCTCTAATGGACTTGTAGTTACTTACCTCTGATCAAAAATGACTCCCGGTGTCTTTTTCAATTCTTATCTGAGCTAGCCCTCCCTAAGTGATGGAAAGGCCTGTGTAATGTAACAGTTACCTAGATAATAGATAATCCCATTGGCAGTTTTCAGACACCTGAAATGCCATGATAAGCAAGTGAGTGATGCACAGGGCACCCAGATGCAGGTAAAGCCAAGCTTCACTTTACCAGTGTTCAGGAAGACTGACCAGGGGCAGCAAGGAACAAAGCCAAACACAGCATAACAGAGCCTTTTTCCTCCATATGAGCATCAGGTGACACCTGATTTAACCTTTCCATTACAAAATGAATGTGGAGCAACGTGTTGACCCAGGTAACAATACTGGAAATAGCATGGAAGGGGCAGTTTGTGCATGGAAGTGCAGCAGGAGAGGGAGGCAGCTGCCAGCTCCTTGCAAAGAACTAAGCATTCAGCTTCCATGTTACCCTAAGTAAATGTTAGGCATTACAATGAACAACAGAGTGGCCAATACCACGAGAATTCAGACACCTTGTCTCCTGATGTAGAAATCTAACAACTAACTCACCAGAATCACTTACTACTCACTAGACTCCAGCTGCTAAGTAGCATCCTCAGCTTTCCCAGTGCAGCTGCAGCACGTCTGACAGTGTAAGCACACTGCTGCTTTTTTGAGTACTATTATCTGGAATCCCTAAAAAACTAGACACTCACCAGTATCCCCAACTCCAAGATGCATTTTTCTATGAAGAGCTTGAAGGAAACAGGCTACAGAAGAGGAAAGACAAAGAAAAGAAGGTAAAGGAAACACCCTTTATTGCAACATGACAGACTAGCAAGGGCAGTTACTGTAACATTCTCCTACATGACTTTCAAGATTTCTGAAAGTTTACCTAGTTGTGCATTTTTGCACAGACCACCACCACCACCTTCCACAGCCCTGCTCAGACACAGACAGGCTCTGCAGAAAAGCTGGCAGAGTGTAACAGAGGCAGAGACCTACAGCACGTCTGCAGACACGAGTACAAACACACAGACTGCACTTACCTGAAGAGACAGAGAAGGTCAGAGAGGCTCGATTTTAGCAGACCACTGCTGGGGTCTCCCAAGGAGGTCTTGTCAGCAAAGCAGCTGCAAATCGCAGAGGCAGATCCTCTTTGATCCACTCAGATCTCTGTGATCACAAGGACAAAGGCAGGCTCAGGCCTGAACAAGCCCAGACAAGCCCCAGTAAAGCCTTTTCCTGAGCCTGCTCGGTTAGAGCAGCAGCCAGCCCTCTGGGTGTCAGAGCTCAGCACCACCGACCATCTCCCACACGATGGTGCAGATTATGTAGAGAAGTCAGCACACATCGTATGGTGACAATACAGGACCTAATTTCTTCCAGTGCAACATCACTGATTTCAGAGAAGCTGAAATGCACTGAACAAGAGCACTTCAACTTCAGCACACTCGTACCAGGGCTGAATTTAATCTTTTGCACTGAAAAGCAGCCCACATTAGGAAGAATGAAAGATTTCTCCAGGATTCTTCCTGGCAAAGGAATGTAAACCACAACTTTGCAATCACATCAGAGACTGCAGTAATTGGGGAAAAAGCAAACTGGCAGCACAGACATACTGCAGCAAGGACATCAGAAACACACCGGTGCAGGACCCCAGGTTTGAAGCACACACACAATCAAACCCATCCATCAGGGTCTGGGATCTTCTCCCTGCCAGCCCATGCAGCTTAAGTCCACCCATCCCAAATATGCTCCCCCTGCTCTCCCCCAACACAGATTTTGTTACAAATAGTAGGGTTACAGAGGGAGGCTCTCTGTAAGGGAGGCACCTCATTCATTCTCTAGAGAATTACTTATTGTGCACAGAGCTAATTATTGACGAGCCTTTCAGAGACAGAACTGCAGCAGCCTCCTTACTGCTCACACAATGCAGATATTTTTCTTCTCCTTTGTATCAGTGAGTGTTCACATTTACTTTTCTTAATAAAGCTGCAGGGCCACAATCCAATTTCAGTGCAGCACAAGCTCAGAGCAACCCTGCTGCCTTACTGGATGACTGCACTATTACCTACTTGAGCAAGTAAAGAATTTGTCCCATTAAATCCATCCATGATAACAAGAAAAAAAGTGCACAAAACGAAACCAAGCTTGCAGGTTTTGTTTGTATTCTTTTTAAAGAGATTTCTAAACAGATCACCCAATTCTATAGCATTTTTCAACCAACAATTAATAGAGCCCCTCTGAGGCTGCCAGTGCCTGCAGAGATCAGGCTAACTTACACTGATGCTGTCCTCCTGGCTCCACCAGCAAATTGCACTTCCCTCCTCTTGCTTTCCTCCAGGTGCCCTTGCTTCCTTGTGGTCACCTGAAGATGCAGCTGAAGAAAGAAATTAAAACTCAAATACAAAAGGGAGTGTGCAAACCATGTACAAGCCAGATGGCAAATTTTCTATCCTCACTGCCTTTAAGCTAATAGTTTCCATGGTTTTTATAAGAAATAATAAGTGATCACTTGCTGAGGTAGCCACAAATGGCAACTGATTGCATCCCTAACTTAGGAAGTGCTACAAACACCTCAGTTTTCACAAAATGTCAAGTACCTCCCACCTAGTAAACCATCCAAACAGAGAAAGGAAAGACAAGAGATCTGATCAACTTCTGAAGAGTGACTGTATGAAATGTGTACATACACAGGTCACACTGGGCTAGTGTGCTGCAGCACAGCTCTGACATTGCTCAGGAGATCAAGCAGGTCTCCAGCCTCTTTTCAGAGAGATCTTTAATATTTTCACAGTAGAACTAGACAGTTAGATACACACATTCACCCTAGTGCATGGCAACAACAGCACACGAGCATAAGTAACTACAGCCATTCTGACAAGCAGTATTTGGGCTAGCAAAATGAAGGTATGTGCCAAAGCAGTCCTCTGGCACCAAACTGAGAAAGCTGTTACAGAGGAGGAGAAATGGAGTGAGTGACTCAGCTATACTCTACACAGACAGACCTGGATGAGAAAAGGCCCTTTAAACTGCTGGTTTCCACTGATGCTGGATTTGTTCTGAAGTCCATCACTTCTCATAGCTGCCTTCTTTTTCTCCCTATATATTGCAAGTCTCCTCTTAGAGCATACTCCGGCCCTGAAGAGCAGAAGAAGCCAAAGTAAAATGAACACGTCCCCCAGCATGGCATAAAAGAGATCAATAACTAGAAAGATGAAAGGTGGCCTGAAGGAATCAGGTTGCATACGGACAGCTTGGATGAATTTCTACTTTTGTGTCCATGAAATTATGTCTTTTCCTTGTTCATTCTCTGTGATCACCCCACCCTCTTCAGCCCAGAGCAGCTGTACATCCTCGCAACATGCAACCGTGCTGCTTGCCTGATGTGGGATGTTCTCCAGCACAAGAGGAGGCTCCCCAGGTGTGCACCTGCAGCCGTGCCAGTCTCCACACTTACATTTCCACTGCATGTGGATTCCTTTGGGTTGGCCTCATGGTGTCACCACAGGTTAGGACATGCCTGGAAGCTCCCTTTCAAAGCAGGGTTTGATGCCAAATGCTTTAAATTTGCCAAGCATGGGTGGTTATTTAATAGACCCCAAACAGACTTAGTGTCTGGAAATACAATCCTATTCACTGTTGAGCAGGACCACCACTGAACAAGCTGGATTTTTGTCATTTCCCATAAAACTGAGACACTTTACAGCTGAACAGAAAGATTAAGCTGAATGCCCTTGCTAAGCACACACATTGGGAAACCAGCAACCCCAAGGCTTCCTACAGGCACGCTGGCACCAGGACTGAACAGTTTTTTTGAAGAAGGACTGGCATCCTGCCATACAAGGGGTAACTGCTGCCTTTAACCTGCATGAGCTGTCACCACTTTAAAACCATGATCCCGTCCACCAAAGTTCATTAAGGATGGGTCTCACTGATGAAAGCTCTCCAGAGCACAGAAACAGCAACTAGCAGCTGAGCTACTCTTGTAGTTTCAGCTCAGCTCACTCTTGTTGAGCATTCAGGGCTCTGCTAACACTTGGGGAGCAGTTGAACTGGTTTCACTGATAGTACCCTTATTGCTACACCAAACTGCCTTCAGATAGAACCTGATTATAGGGTAGGAAGCTCTTCCCAGGGAGAAATGCTGGATGCTGCTGCTTGTTCTTGACAGCAGCAATGGGAGGTAGAAGAGACAGTGGCTAAAAGCCAACACCAGAGGTTCAGATTAAACTAAGCAAAGAAGCAGCATTAGGGACTGAAATTCAGTACCTTGGCAAATGGTGGGTTATTTTATCTTCAAATCCAGGTGAATCACCTTTCTGACATTCTGGTTCAGCCCAGCAATCTAGTAGACTTACTGAATGAATTATCACTGCTTAGTGGTCAAATTATTTTAGTAGAACCTTCCTGTCCTCGAGCTCTAGGGAACTATGATCTGAATGTGAATTTACTTTAACTCACATTTTACCTTCACATTTATCCTCAATCACAGTATCATGCACTAGTTAAAACTTGTATTGTGTACAGATATTGGCAGGAGGTTTTAATGTCAGATGAGAAAGAGAAATATATATACACAGAAAAATCACTTACCATCTTCACTGGGTGTCAGCTTGTTGATCTCCACCCTGCAGCCAAGACATCTTGACTCCAAGTTCAACTTCACTTACTACGGGTAAAACAGTATTCTCAAATAATGTGAAGGGAAACAGCAGTCTCAGTGCCTCCTTTAAGGTCTTAACTATTTCCCATACATTCCAACCCCATTCCCTCAATGGTACTACTATGGAGGCAGATTCATGAACAGTTATAAAAACTGTCAGTCACAACTCACTAATATGTGACTTCTCTCCTCTCAAAAACTATTACTTCAACATATAGATGACAAAATTCTTGGTAAACAGGAAAAAAATCAAGCTTTTGCCAAAGTACATGTTTCCAGGTCTCCTTTGCAAGGGCAGGTAAGCAGCAGACTTCATAGCTATCAACTTGTAATGAGCAGAGGATCCAGTTACCTTAATTGCAGCAAAGTGGCCTGTTAACAATGAACAGAAATATTGTATGTACAACGCCAGGTATTGTCTTCATGGTTGTGTTTATTATAGAAATAGTTTGTGCCTACACAACAGGCCCTTTTACCTTGTATCATGAGCGTTTCCCAGAGGGTAAAATTGCTGAAGCATAGTCCAAGGTCTTCATACAAACCTGACAAACCTCAATAACCTGTTTTACATCTTCCATTGCGGAAATACCTTGGTTAGTGTCTAAGTTGGGAAACTTTAGCAGCAAGCAAATGTGGAAGGCATCCAACTGCTGTGTCATATGTTTTAACAAGTTCCCTTAGCCAAGCTATGGGATGCTGTGCTTCAGCAGAGCTGGATTAACTGTCCGTGTGTACAAGTTCACAGCCTGTCTTAACAGGAGTTAGCACAAGTACCAGCTCACACTGAGGGCACGTTAGCCTGAATCAGCTGCCTTTCATATGGCATAGTCTAAGTACAAAGGCACATTTCACCCACCAACTTGAGATAACATCATTGGGTTCTAAGCATATCATTACTGCAGTCTTGCAGCTAGCTCTCTGCTGAAGTTTTTACTTGCAGCAACTAGATGGACAAAGGGCTGGAGACTAAGTCACATCAACCATCTGGAACTTGAATGTAAGCGTAGGAAGTTCTCTGACTGCTAGAGGAGCATAAACTGTCAAGAACTCACTGAGATGAAAACTCAGATACAGGTCCAGCTCTCAGCTCCTCTGCAGATGCTTTCTCCCTAGGCTGTCTTCTGGCAAGACTGCTTCAGACACACATGGCTGTACATGCATACTGTGTAGAGGCTAATTACAGCTAATGAGATGGGGACAGAGTCTCTCAAGTTGCATCTGTGTAAACACAGATCAAAGTGGTTAGCACCAGTGAGCACACTGCTACTCAGCAAACGCTCAGGGTGCAAGATTATTGGTGCTCCCATTCATCTTGCAAATCCGAGTTACCTCTTTCACAGCCACTTGAAGGACCCAGGTCTTTCTAATCCTAAATCTAGTTTCTGTAGTGTTTGGATTGTTCTTTAGCTGTCACATTCTGCAGGTACATCTGTCAATGCTGGGCTTTCCTTTTGCTTCACATTTAAGGAGAGAGTAACTAGAAAGACTGCGGAAGATCTGGCACCAAGAGCAGAAAAGCCTGATGAGACATGATTTAAACATCACCAAAAGCATCATTTCCCAGAAGGTCCTGGTCTCCAAGAATGCTAGCAAATTCTCTCCTGAACCATTTGTGGGTACAACAGCTTATGAACATTTCCTCTTTCTACAGAAACAAGAAAGAGAAGCAGAACTATTAGCATAAGGAACCATACTAATTCAAGCACAGAGCAAGAGCAGATGTTCCAGGCAACTGAGTATGTTTCCAGTGATGACTGAGACATCTGACTGCTCAAACTGAAATGCCTTATTCACTCTGATAGTGCATTCGGCCTTGCTCAGACATGTACCAGTTGCAAGATCAGGATTTTTCTCTTAGTAAGATTCTTTCTCCCTCTGCAGCACAGGAGATGGCATCCAGCAATAATTTCCAGGCCCAGGTGCACTTCAACACATTGACATAGTTTACAACTGTCCTGTTAGAAAGGACTTGCACCACTGATGGACTGAGACACACTGAAGTTCACTAGGCTGCAAAAGCCCAAAGTTGAGGAACTTGGACATATTCTATTTCTTTTCTGCAATGCAAAAACCTGGCCCTGCAGTCTCAGGGAAGAGAATGCCACAGAGGACAGAGCAGTCACATCATTCCTCTAAGAGGCAGAAACCTCTTCAAACAGTCATTAATCTCCTCCTGAATGGCACAAAGATTCTGGGTATTAGTTGATGGAACAAATAAAGAGCAGCAAGCTGGAGATGCAGCTTCAGATAAAAAAGGCAAGAAGACAAATGACAGACTTTTGTACCAAGGTCATAAGAGCAAATAGTCATGAGAAACTTAAGTCATTCAGTCCACTCCCTTGGGCTGAGTTAGGGCTAGCTACAGTTCACCAAGTTCATCCATCATCATGTCCACCAGTATTGGACTTACCTCCCTCAGAAAAGCTGGGTCTCCAGTCTCTTGCATGGCTTTGCCTCTTAAAGAGAGGGAAGATGCTTCCAAATTCACTCATTCAACTAATCTCTCCAAAGGTACAGACCAAGCTTTAGCATTTGCTCTGTCAAGAATCCAGTAGGGACTGAACTAGGAACAGTACCTAAGGTGAAGGACAGAGCTTGCTAGTAGGATTAGCTGGTGCAATTACAGGTAGCAAATCCCTGCTACTCAAAGGCTTTATCATTAAGCAACAAGAGAAATGCCTCTCTCCTTGGTGAGGTGTTGCGGTTGGTTTAGGTTTTTTATGTTTGTTTGTTTTTAATGACACTAAGGCTGAAAGAGCAGAGAGCAGCTGAAGGCTGCAGGACTGCAACTTGGTGTGCTTCTGCTTCCCTCTGCTGGGAGGCAGGCAGCCAGCAGACCCAGAGGGACACCTTGTCCTGGGAACAGGAATCCTGTCCTCCTCTAACCTGAAGTGTAGTGGAGAGACATCCTCCACCCAGGGCCTCTGCAGGCACACAAGGTCACGGGGCTGCAGCAGCAAGGAGAGGTACAGATGGCAGGGTCTCCTCCAGAGGCATCTGGGAGCAGCTCATCACATTTTCCCTACTAGTTCACAGATGGAGACAAAGGGTCATTTTGGCCAATCAGTTTAAGAAAACTGTGCTTTTTGCTGTCAGCTTCCCTGCCTTGCCCCAGATGCCCAGCAGGCTGCAGGTATTTTTTCCATTTTGTTGCACACTTCACATCTGTGGAGCGAGAAAAGGGGTCAAGTTCAGCTGCCTCACATGCAGAGCTGCTTAGGGAGGGAAGCCTATGCAGCAGCAAGCATCCAACTTTGCACCCAAGGAACAGTACAAGGCCAGCAGAAGTCTGACAGCTCTGTAGCTTGCCCACACTTTATCACCACTGCAACCCTTTGATGCCTCTTTAAATTACTGCCATGGCAAGAAATACTCTTCCTAATCCATCCTTCTCCAAACTCCCTGCCCATTCTTACCTACCCAAAAGTAGCTTTGAACCCACTGAGGTGGGCACTGCACAGAGCAGTCATCAAGAACAGCAATTCAAAGCTTTACAAGCGTGCATGCACAGGTCTCCTCATCCCTCCTGGCTGCTACCACAGCTCTTCATGAGGAGAACACAGCAAAAAAGGTCAGTTCTAAATGAAGCTGCGCAGGCACACAAATGCCAGTTCCATGTTCACAGTTCCAGTGGTTGTTTTCAGATGTTGTGCCACACAAGTTGTTTATACAACAAAACACACCAATATTGCCAGTAACACCACTTTGAGTTAAGAGCTTTGTTACCAGAAATACTCATCACATGTAAATCTGTGTCAGTTTCTTAAAACAGAGAGTCTGAAAATAAACATCAGGTAAATGTTAATATTATGAATGCTACCTACCAACAGTAATCCATTCCTCACCTGATGTATTCAACTTGTGTGTTATATAGGAATGGTCAGAATAGAACCAATCTACCACAGCAAGTTTTTTCTGCATCTGAGGTCTCCTGGAAACTTAGCTTCTCCAGTGCCAACCTATGGATTCACTTAGCACCACAAGAAACTGCATACAAGGTAATCTAAGCAAGTCTCCCCTCTCCAATACCTCAATTTTATGACTGTAGCATAAGGATTAGGTTAACTTTGAGACACAAAGTTTAAAAGCCTTACCACACCCTCTTGCAACTCCTTCCAGAGCTAGGTTGCCAAATTCTGCTCGGCTAGAAGGTTGTGCTGTGCCAAGAGGTCCAGCTTGGAAGCAGCATAGCAGGACGACCCCTTCATGAGCACCCCTCCAAGTTCTTAGCCGACTGTGGCCAGCAGCCCTGCACCAGGCCCATAAATCAGTGGGGTCTTCTTCCACTCTTCAGTTGCCACCTTGGGTATAATTCTCCTAAGAGGGGCAGAACAGATCCTCTGACGAGGTGGCCTGCAGGTTGCAGTCTCCCCCTGCAGCACCACTGTATTTGTTGGGAGGCCAAAAAAAGGCTATTACTAATTGAAAAGCTTTAGTAGATGAGACACATAAACTTGTCCTTTACCTTACTGCTTGCCTCAGGGTACTGTCTGGGTGCCCTGCGCATGCTGCAACAACAGTAATCCAAGAATCACCTGCACTGCATCAGCAGTTCACCACTTCCTTGGTCCACATTTCCTTGCCATCATCACTGCTGCTACATAATGCGCTACATCATTTTAGTCCCCAGAACATTACGGCATCCTGGCTGAGGCAGTTGCAGAGTGGATGCTGCAGTGGTGGCTTGTCACCCAAGTTCAATTCACCTATTGGAGCCTTGCCACTTCCTCATCATGACTGTTACCTGAATTGTTACAATAAGCCCCTGGGGACAGGGACATGCCTACACGCAGTATCATCCCTCCTCGCAACTGAAGGACATCTGGGAAAAGGACACTGCATTCTACTCACAGACTTAAAGCAATGGACTTGGCCAACTCAATTGCTAAATGATTGTGGGGGGGGAAGAAGCAGAGCACAGGGCTTGGCTGTCACAGCGCTTGCAGCAGCATCTTTCAGTCGTGTGCCATCCATTGCCCCCCCTCCCCTTTCCCTGCAATGTCCTTCTTTGCTGAAGTTTTCAGGCAGGGGTTTTGCTGCAGTGCATCACAGAGCGGGAGAATTGCCAACAAAGCACAAAGTGTTTCCTCCTCTTCTCCCCCATCTACCTAAGGCACACGGGCTGATACTTTGCATTTGGACATTGAATGGCTGCCTCATCTGTCCATAGGACTGAGCCTTCAAGGAGGAGCAGGGCTTATTTGCACCACCCCTCCTTTAAACTCCTCCAGGTGTACACAAGGATCCTGCTCCATTTTACCCTCTGTGTGCCATATCCACATTGATAAGCTTCTCTGCAGAGCGCTCTTGCCTCTTCCCTGAGGCACGTTGATTTTACTGGTATGCTGATTTTACTAGCTCAGAGTTCAGAATACATCCAGGTATTGAGCCCAAGGTCTGTCTCCTCAGGACTGCAGCCCAGTGCTCTAACATGCATGCTTTTCCAGAGTCCAGGTTAATTCTGAGATAGGCTTCAATGACCAGTTTCCCTCCTGCCCTTCAGTTCAAGGATATTTGCTCCAGGCCCCTCTTTGCCTAGCACAGTCCAAGTGTTGCTCAGGAACCCAGCAGGCACTCTCAAGCACTTCTACCAACTGTGCCAGGGGGACAGGTTAACATGGAACATTCTGCCACTAACAGGGCTGCTGCATTAGCACAACAATGACTTCTGTCAAAAAAATACCCCCAAAAACCAATGTTCTTCACTGTACCTACAGGTACCCTCAGGTATCCCCTGGGAGAAGGTGTGTGAAGAAGCATTTCGTAGCCTGAGAGCTCTGCAGAGGCCAAAACACAGCACCTTCAGGATGACCTCAACCAGCAACTTTCTCCCCTATTCTCCCCAGTCTGACAGTGACCTCCACGTAATTTCCTTTTTTTTTTTTTTTTAATCAAATTGTACATAATCAGCCAACTCTCCATCTTATTTGAATGACAAGACTGGCAAAGGACTTAAGACTGATGATATATTACAGTCCACTGATATTTTAAACCTAAAATGTCACCAATAATTCAAGGTTAACAGCTAGTTCAAGGCCATTTCCATGCTTTTCTTGAATATAATAGGTTCTTGTCTGTGAGCTTTCTGGGGCAGGGATCTTATTTTGTTTTCATAGGATTCAGTACAACTTTTGCTGCTAAACCAAGTGAAGGGCATCTTCAACAAGCACATCCTCACTTAATTTTGTTCTTTAAAACAGGAGCAGAGTACCTTCTATTCATCACAAGTCAGCTTTTAAAATGCGTTTGCCCTCTGTTCATAAATATACACAGCTATTTGCTGCAGAATATTGATGCAAATTAAAACCCATTTAGATTTGCCAAATTTTAGTTCTTCCTCACTCAGCAGTAGGGACTCTCCCTTCTCAAAAGCTCAGTTGTCTGAAAAGCAGGGGAAAGGCACAGGAAGGGGGGGCCGAATGGCAACTCTGCTGCAGTTTAGCTCTCCTGGCATAATTAGAAATTCTCAAGGCTAAGCTGGAAAAATTACATCTTAAGGACATTTATGCCCAGGCATAGAGGTAGGAGAAAAACATTAAGATTCCTGGCACATGGGAATTCTTGTGTTCACGTGTCAGATAGGGATGGGCAGACAGCAATTTACAGCAGCTGGTAAGGCTTTTTAATACAATGGTGCATCATATCACACAACTGAGACAGCCAACCATTTCCCCCACCCCTTGCACCCCTGATCACTCCAGATTCTGCATTCAAAGACCCAAATGGAAGAATCTGCAGAGGTTTTGCAAGAAGCAGCCTCTCTCCCTTGCTCCAGTCCAAATGTTTCGGGTCTGTGAGAATGTGGGAAAACCTGTTAAATGCTTGACATAATTCAGGAAGGGGAAGCACATCTTCCCGATTCCTCCCTGGAATAGGCATTACCAGTGACCCTCCAACTGGGGTCCAGTAGCAATTTTTAAATCTGCTTTTGTATAGGAGACGCTTTCTCACATCACTTCTGTATTTCTTCACTTAGAAAACCAGACCTCTTGAAAGCCATTTACAACAGGTGAGTTTGCTGCAGTGCTAGGTACTACAGCATTCAGAAAGGGCAAGGGGGAGAAACACATATCAGCTTGGAAACAAGCTACATCCCTACGGCCCAGCGTGCAGCCTGCTGTTGCACTACACTGCACTTGCCTTAGCAGCCCTAAAGGCAAGAGTTAAAACAAACTGTAGACATATCCAAATATTTAAAGGATGTGTGCCTTTGGTAGTGGGGTACCAGGCACAGAATCCATAACCTTCCCCAAAAATACATGCTGCCATTTGAACCAATCTTTCTTAACCATTTCTATACCAGCCACTGGAAATACAAAACAAAAAGCCAGTAGCAGCGAGCAAACCACCATTTAATTCCCACTCATTAAGCACGCGGTGAAGGAGAGTCATCTGAGGCTCTGGTAGTAGTGCTGGCTATAACCACAAAGAACTGGGTATGGCATCTCTGTGCAAGCTCACTTCCTTGTATTTCATAAAGCTCATGCTTTCTCAAAACATCTTACTCTTATTTTAAAAAATAAAATTAAAACCTCTAGCAGAAGCAAATACCCCAGGCAGCTCAAAATGCTAAAACTCACTCTAGAATCAATACAGCAGCCAGGAAAGCATCACTGCTTTCCAGATCAGAGACTGGCATTAAAGGAAGAAATCAGCTGAAACATGGTCTTTCACCAGACACAAAGTCTAGATTTCAGAGGCACTCAGGCTTTTCAGAACACTGGCTTATGTTACAGTCACACTCTCTGGATATCTATCATGTTGGATTGCTGTAGGCATAGCACAGAAGTTTCAGGTGGTACTGCAGGTGCTATGCATTCCAGATAAGATTTAATGTGTACTGAGGATCCTTCCCAGGTGCACAAAGCAAGAACTGCTAGAGCAGCATAGGATGTAGGAGGACAGACAGAATAAAGTACATCCTCCCTCCCCAACCCTTGTATTCTGGTGTTATTTTGTCTTCTACAACTTTGCCTCCCATTGCTCACCAGTGAAGGGTTCTCTGCCCTTAATATATAGCATATAATCAGTTATACATCACCTGACTAGGAGATTACCAGTATGATGACACTTCAATACAGGGACTACTATTTGAAATGCCCAAGTTTTGGATTAGGCTCATTTTTGTCCTCTATAATCATTCTTATTTTCTATATCTGGTAGACAGTCATCCTGCCAGGTTTTCAAGGAGACATGAAGAGAGCCCTTTCAAGAGGCTCTCATGCCCACTTCTAGAAAGCAGATCTCCAGAGAATGTAGCTGCTTCCCTGCAGTTCCCACACTTCCCCCACTTGTATCACTTTTGGTGAAGTCTGTTCTTCTGTTCAGTTTTAGAGCAGCTCTTTTTTTTTTCTTAAGGCAGAGACCATTATATTTTTATGCTGATTCCCCTTCCACAGTTGCCATAGGTTGGAACATCCTGTCGCATTCATTATCCTTTGGTACTTGATTTACATCAAGTTACTTTTATTTTGTTTCTATTCTACCAATTAGAGTGGGAATGGTTCTTCATAAATGCCACAAACTTATGCATAAGTACTGTACAAATGAAATTAAGTCTCTTTGCTCATTAATATGACATAAGGAAACCAGAAGTAGCATGATATTAGTGGACCGCATCACAACCATGTGAGTTTCAGTTACTTTTAACCTGTGATTTACATCATGCAAAATTCAAGGTTTCATCCTTACATCTATGACTCCCCTTGTGTCTTCAAGACTTGAGGCCAGAGGTATCTCTGATGGAAAATCTGAAAATTTCATTCAATTTAAAAGACTTTGCAGCTGAGGGTGCCTAGGGGCTTGCCTCTACCATCAGCTTGCATTGTGTGACCTTGAGAGATCACACTTTGGTCCCAGCTCCCCTCCTCTGTGATGAGGATAACACTTACCTTTCCTACAGATCTGACTGACTTTTCTAAGTCCTTGTGCAAGCACGCAATAAAAAAGCCACCACAATTACAGCTCTAATCAATGTAAACATACACTACTGCTCTCAAATAAATTTGCAGACACAAGTAATTGCCTGAGCCTCAGTGGGGACAAGAACACCCTTCCTGGTGTCAAGAGACATCACTGAAAAAGGGAAGTTAAATATTTAGTCATTTCAGATGCTGCTAATGTCATCCAGCATCAACTCCACAGCAGCAGCAAGGATCTAACTTGGTGTGTGCTCTAATAACTGACTGCTCAGCAGCTTCCCCCT
Source organism: Antrostomus carolinensis (assembly GCF_000700745.2). Taxonomy (NCBI): domain Eukaryota; kingdom Metazoa; phylum Chordata; class Aves; order Caprimulgiformes; family Caprimulgidae; genus Antrostomus; species Antrostomus carolinensis. Next base: position 9,131 of record NW_010324552.1, on the reverse strand, counting down.
TGCCTTGCCCCCAGATACAGAATAAGAAATCCATAACTACAGGGATTTCAGCACAGCTGACTTCACTGCTATTTCAACAGAACTGATAATTGCTCAAACTGCATTTTTCCCCTTGCCCCATTCATTCATACAGTTACCAAGACTCTGGAATTGGCAAGAAGCTACATTTCAACTAATATAGATATTTTTATACTAGGAAAATGCAAGCTGTTATCAGACATTTATATCCAAGTGATTTTTTTTTATTTTATAGTTAAAAATGCAGTCCTCGTGCCATTAACAAATTGTGTTCAGACTGCACATTTCTCCAAAAAAATGCAAGTTAAACTTCTGCAAGAAAAAGGCTGTGCTAACACATTTCCAATGCAAATTCAACTTCTGAAGGCTGTAGAAAGGTTTTAATACTTGGAGGTGATGAGACTACTTTTCCTAGATTCATTGAAACACACTTGTAAAGCTCAGTTCAGCAGATGCAAACACAAGGACATGGTCTTTTGGGAGAAGGGTGCTGAAGCTGAGGTCTCAGTCCAGACATTGCAGGAAACAACTGGTTTTGAGCTGACTGCTTAAAATTCAGAGGTAAAGGCAAGTGAGTTGGGGCTGCAAAACCCCTGATTCCAGCTGGCAGCTCCGGACGAGCAGGAAAAGGGGAATCCCTGGCTAAAGCTGCTGCTTTGCAGATCACTTGAAGGAGAAAAGCTCTGGCACTGCTGCACTCTTAAAGCTGCAGGGTCCAATTTCTCCTTCGTCCTCCTGCATCCTGCCACACAACCCCCACTTTCTTTGGGTGGTGGTGGGGTGTCAGGGAGTGAGGAAGGGGAAGACAAGCTGAGAGGTGTCCAGAAAGGGGGAAAATGAAGAGAGATGCAGGAAGTTTCCTTTCCTGAAGTACTGCAGCAGCAAGTCCTGCTGCACTCCTGCAAAGGCTCTGCAGCTGAGCACGGGGCTCGGACTGCAGCACAACTGCACCAGCCTAAAGGCATGAAACACCCACCACCTCCTCGGAAAACCAGCAGCACAGATCATCCAAAAAGCACAGCTCCTGACAAGTAATTTTAGTGGGTTTAGTTCGGGTTTGGGTTTGTGGTTTTTTGTTTTTTTTTTAAAATTGTTTGTTTGTTTTTTAGAAAGGCAGATTAAAAAAGACTTCACTGATTCAGCCTCCCTCATATTGGTCCCAAGGAGAATTTAAAAAAGCAGAAAGGAAACGAACTGAATGAAGTTTAATTAGCAAGCACATCACCAGAAGTTGGACTTTTTAATCTTTTATCAATTAGAAAAGCCAAGCTTGCAGGAGGAAGGACCACAGCCTCTTTAAAACACCTCCCTTCCTAAAAGGGCATGCAAAGGAAGGAGCTGCCATTAAAGCAGGTTAGGAAACCCTCCCTCCCCTAGAAGTTCTCTCTTCTTACCCCAAATCCACTCTGGAGAGCTCTGCTTTCTCAGTGAAGCGTTGCCTAGAGCAGCAAAAGTTGCAGGCTGCTGCTCTGGAGAGGAGGCAGGACCTGGCAGAAGTAGTGTCAGACGGGTCCTTGCACTGAAGTGATGCTGGGAGAGCCCAGAGCTGTTCAGACAAGCAAGGAGAGAAAAAAATAAAAGGGGAGGAGGGGGAGTTAAAAAGTCTTAAATCCCTGACACTGCAAGAACCCTGATCCTATAGGATTGTGTCTAAAAAGCAAGCGCTGGCTCTCTGTGCAGCCCTATTCCCTGACAAGGTGGAGACTGAGCTATTTGATTGCCTGCTGGGTTTTCTCACCTGGTGATGTTGCTCTTGCAAAAGGAAAAATGAAAAGCAAATCAGACCTCTGCAGAAGCCTCTCAAACATACTCTGCTCCCACCTGAGCTAGTCTAAATTTGGGGCACAGGCTGGAACTTGCACAGAAGTCACAGTGGCTTCTCAGGCAAACAGAAGCTGGAGAGATGAAGGGAGAGTGCTCTCTAATCAGTAAGGACAGGGGACGACAAAAAGAACAGGGAGAAATCTCATTCTCCATGGTATTGCTAACACTAACCATGTCAACAATTCAGACAGAAGCTGCAAATATAAATATTAAATTAAAAAACCTCAAAAAGCTCACACCTTCCACAAACATTTAACAGGTCCAGTTTTTTTCCTTGATACACAGAGCAGTGTCAAGCCTGATCCAAAGACCTATCACTAACTTCAGCAAAGCTACGTTGTTTTAAACCAGCTCAGGCCTAGAAAAGTTTTTTGCCCTGTGTACATTTAATTCCTGCCCCTTATTGGTTTGACAGAAGGGACAATTTATCCCTCAACTACTCCATTGATTAAGCCATTGGAAGGCTACAGCCAAGGAAGCTGCATAGACCTCTGTATTTCATGGTGGATTCAGCCCCTGTTTTTATGGCAGAGAGATTCAATAAGCACAGAAACAACATACACCAGGTCATTTTCCTTCTGGTTCATGGAAGTGAAAACAAAAGAAGTAGTGTCCAGAGAAGAACCTTCACTTTACATCCTAGAGTTACCAATTAGGAAGATTTCTGGTTCTGTTATTCTAGTCTCCAGTGCTAAGTGAGATTGAGGAAGGGGAAAACAGTTTAAACCCAAGGTTATTGAAGGATATTGCCAGAGGGACAACTGAACAAGGCAGCATTTAAAATTTGTGAGCAAGAGCTCTACAGCAAGCTGGCTGTGGAACCAACAGTTGCAGAGTGGTAGTTTTGAAACATGTTAATTTTTCATCCACATACTCCAGTGCACCACAGCAAAATGCCAAGTGTACATCAGGGTCAATCTAAATTTATTATTGTCTTTTGGTACCACCTTTGAAAGCTTTTAGATCAAGTTTCAGATATCCTGATTATCTGTATCCAAAAGAGTCCTGGCACTGACTAGAAAGCCTTTTCCTTCCTTTTCACCTTCATTGCTTTTCTATTTGGGGATTAGTTTTTTGACTGGATCACTTATACCTGTCTGTTGGATATCTCAAACACACAGGATACCTGTTCTTTGCCAGGTGAGACGTAGTATGTTCAGATGAAGATCTGCATCCAGGATGCCAGTCATTACTCAGCAGACGTCTAGCCTAGGATTCAGGGGACTGGGTCAGTTTTTACTTGATGTGTAAGACAGCATACTCAATTCTTCTGGTTTTACACCACCACAGAAGAGCACAGAAACAAAACTGGGTATTCAGCTTTGTATTTATAGTTGCCTTGCTACCAGCACTGTACTGCTGCAGCTAGTGCATGGCAGATTCAGCATTAAGAGGCAGGATATTCTCAGGGTAAGCAAGCTCACTACCTCTGCAGGTCTTCAGTGACACCTGAAAGGAGGCAAAAACCAGTAGCAAGAAGAGACTCCCCTGAATGTCAAAACATTTTACTGAAATTTTATTCATCTTTGCCAAGGCTTTGAAAACATTGATTTACTGAAGTGTTGCACAATACTTGAAGGCCACTCACTCTACAAACCAGAAACACATACTTAATCTGTAGTAGATGAGAAAAAGCACCACTTCAATGAGAAAGCTCCAGTACACAGCCCGTATGTATTGCCCAAGGAATGCACTGAACACCATATACCAGCCCAAACTCTGTCCCAGCGTGCTGCTGCACCACGGCCCATTAACAGTAACATGGTGATGCATTTTGGCACATTTCACTTTGTTATAAGAGAACAAATATTTTATGATTAAAGCTTTTGTTTTTAAACTTTACCAACCAGTCTAAAGTTAATGTGGCATTGAGATAAGGGCAGAGAGCTCTCTTTTCAACTCTGCCTTCTCATTCAGCTGTCAGATGCTCAGAGAAAACCTTTGCCTTTCCTGAGCTGTATTCATGCAGTTCAGCTGCTCTGGAGTGCAGCAGTCTTGGGCTGATCAGCTTTCTGACATGCAGTGCAACACAGCTCTGCTGCAGTATTATGCCATCAGATACTGCCTAGGCCACTATTTATATTAGAACATAAAGGTGGTTGGTAGGTAGTGGTTTTGCTTTTATTACAGTTTCCAGTGGTTTTTGCTTTTATTACACTTCCTGGATAGAAGAAATAACCCTACTGCAATGGTTAAACCTGTATCACTCAATAAGAATTCAATATAAAGGTGGACACTGGCATTCTGTGTCACACTGTCCACTCAGAATGATAAAAACCTAAGACTGAAGATGTGAAAGCCAAAGCAATAGCCAAGACATTCCTACACTAGGAAGCCTCCATGTATTTGAAGGTTTCTTCTCACAAGTGTGCTATTTATATACTATTAATTTTGTTGGGTTTTTTTTAATCTAGGACAATATGTCCAATACTAATTAGTCGGAAAACTGATTACCAGCACAACAATATCCATTATTTATTTCAGAAGATTGTCAATCTTTATCAAGCAATATTTACCCAAGCTAAAGTAATTATTAAAGTCCAATCAAGTACATTTTGGGGAACTTCAGGTAGCTCAATGATTACAGTACTCCGTCCCTGACAGTCATCTGTCCCCCTTTCACATCACAAGCCAAGAGAAGTCATTCTTACCTACACAGCCCCAAAGAGTTTGGAGAAAGCCAGCGTTGTTCAGTGGACAAAGTACTGCCATGGTCTAGCTAAGCCTTCCAGGGCTGCAGTTTCAATTCCTGAGCATTCCAAGGGCTCTCAGAGCCAGCTAGACAGTAACACAAGTTACCTGCTTTGTGCTTCTTCCTGAAACAAATTAACTGATTCTGATACAGACTCAAAACTGATGAAGCTCTGAATCAGTCTGGACTACACTGAGTACAGTTCATGTTAGGAAGGAATAAGGAGAGATGATTACAGTTAACACCAAGGGCAGCGAGGAGGGAATCACTTCATCTCTGAACTACCTTTGCTTATCTCGAGCAGACAGATTTTAGTCTATCTCCACATATTATATCTACAACAATGGGAATCAGTAGTTGCTTTATGATTTTTTTTTTCTCAGATAGGAAAGGTACAACTTACTCTTATACTTAATGCACAAATAGGTCTGCAGCAGCCACGAGGAATGTCTTTGGGCTACTGAAAGATAAGCAAAGCTGCCTAGCTTCCTTTGTCCTCATGCACATGAAGAAGATAGTATTTCCCTAAATTACAATGAAGAAACAGCATGTTTACCCTATAACTTCCATTTCCTTTCTCATTTATCCCAAAACCAAAGAGGGAACTAAAGGCAGCTTGTCCCAGTGCAGGAATTCCTGGGGAAGGTGCCAGCACTTTATCTTTAATCTGCTGATCAAGCTGGTTAGAGCATCACTTTGTTAGAACAAAAGGCAGAAAGTAGGTGCAGTTTACTTGATCGATCAGTTCTGGTTTGATTCAGGTAGAGCACTTGGTGCAGATTACTTCTCCCATCCCCAAATCCTTTCCCCTTATCACATTTTTATAGAGTATTTGTGTTGCAGCTGCATCCTGGTTGCTGAGGGATGGCAGACTGCATTGTTACTGCAGCAATGCTGCTGAAGGACTCATCTCATCTTGGTGAGAGAAGTTTACAGTGGGACATTAAGTCATGTTTTAGTCCCATGACTGGCTGGGGATAGCAGCAGAGAGGTAATTGAATTAGCTAGTAATACCATTCACTCAAGCTTCACAGCAAGTCAACTATGTTAAGACTTTCCTGCCCCACTCAAGTTGCACCCCTGTGAGATATTCACCAGACATGATTTCTACAGCTTAAAAGCTACAGTTTAAAAAGGAAAGTTGACAAACAATAGAAACAGAAGCTCTTAAGAGGCAGTATTACTCTAATACTCTCTCACCTTGGAATGTCGAAGCTTTACTTTGATGCTAAGCTCTTTAAGAGCCAAGCTGTCCAGAGCCCTCAGGTCTTGGGAGCATCACCTGCCATCGCTACAACAGGGCTCTGGTGTAGAACAGCTTTCTAGCCTCTAAACACAGTTTGTCTGGAAGCACAGAGATGGCATTGTTTAATACCAAACAGGCATAAGTATTTAAATCTAAACTTCTTAAACTGAATTGGAGATTTCCCTCTATCAGGCCTATTGAAGCCTTTAAGGGAGCTACTGAACCACAAACCAACTCCAAGCACAATAGCAGCTCCAGAACTCACTAAGCAGCTAAGTCACTGACTTGCCTCAGTAGCCATAAGAAAGCCCCTCTTTCTTAACCTCTCCCACACCAGCTTAAGAACTACCATTATGATTTTTACAGTTTGGTTTCCCAGAAGCCACAAGACAGTAATTTTATTTTCTACCAAGAACCCCAGCTGCTGTACAGCTGCTCTTTATTGCTTCATAGCAGAAGTTAACAGCCTTACTCAAAGTCATGTGAACTTGACAGTCTAGAACTTCAGAGCTTTTCCAGAAGCTTGTCCCCCAGCACTGTGACTGACCAAGCTCCACCAGGCTCTGCAGCAGCATGACCAAGCATGAAACAACACACAAGAACTGAGGAATGATAAAGCATCCACAGCAATTACTCAGTCATTTACAGCCACATCTATAGATCATTGGCAGTAGATGCCTTTGCAGAGACTAATAATTTTGGCAAATATCAGGCAAGTTTCTTCTAGATCACCTCATCAAACATTTGCTCAACTGAAGTACACCTTACCTCTTCAGAGCAGTACAAACCCCATCCTGGCTCAGTTTCACCTCTTCACACCTTGAGACTAGTCTGTGAATGCAACACCAAAGGGCAACAAACTCCCACTACACCAAGCTCACTTTTTATATTGTTTTTCCCACTCCTAACTAAAGGGCCACTTGCTATGTAACAGCTTTTAATGGCTATGCCAAAACACAGCCTTTACCCAGGGCTTAAAGGCTGGAGTCTCTCAACTGATAAGCTGCTCTCTTCAGCTTAATACTTCCTCTCCTGAAACACCATCTTTAACCATGAACCAGAACAGCTGCTTTTCCTACAGAGCTTTTATTTGCTTGCAGAATATCTGGCTCCTTAATGCCCCTTCCCTTGCTAACTACCTTTTATTCCTTTATTGGCATCACATGTCTCATCTGTCACACTGGACCTATTTCCCTTAAAGGAGCATACAACTGAGTCAGTCTGAAAAGGCTCTGACAAAAGCACATTCTGATCCAAACCATCATCCTGATAAAATCTTACTTGCCCCAAATTATGAGATGTTAGAGCTCCTTAATGAAACAGCAGAGATATTTTTAACATGGTCAAAAAACCTATTTTATCTTCTGACCTTCAGCTCAGAAATAGCTGCACCATTTTTTTTTTCAGAGACTTCAAAAATGACTGCATAGAGTGAACCCCCACCCTCTACAATTTCAGCCTCAATATTTAGAGTTTGGCATCACATAACTAGCTGAAAACATGGTCTCTCAACAGAAGATGTTAAACAACTGCCACTGCTCCCAACTTCCAGCTCTATGTATGATAATAACAGGCTCAAGTGACCAGGGCCTCAGCTGCTCATCTCATTCAATGTGCCAGAAATATGCAGCAGGGAGATTTGTACTTTAATGATTTCTGCTAAAATAGATGGCAGCCCCTCTTTCTCTTCCAGAACAGAACCCAGACTGTAAAAGGGGAACCCCATTTACCTCTTCTCACAGTCTGCTATACCCAGACAGACCCAGATTAGCTTCTGAGAGCTAAGCAAGCTTTGCCATCAGGTTATTAATGGGTTAAATACATAGCTATGGAATATAGCACTGATTTCCCCTAAGCTTGCTAAATGTACTGTGTAGTAATATCACACAGAGTGGTAAGGGGAGATCTCTGGAGCTGGATTATTTGTCCAGCTGGCTCTTTCAGAGGAGTTATTTACCCCCTCACCAAGTTTAATTTGTTAAATTTCATCGCTTGAGTTGTGCTTGTGCTCTCCCCTCTGCTGGGTTTCAGAAACAGGGCCGCTGTCAGAGGCGTTCAGACTTTCCTCAGTCCAAAGCTGCATTAGTAACATGGTCGGAATCATAAAGCAACGTGTGGTGCGGAGCAGGGCAGACTGCAGTCTCCCACATCTGTAGTTTGGACCCGTATCGTGCAGACGGACCCAGGTACTAACACTCTGTGTCACTCTGACACCTTTGCAATACCATACAAAGGGTGTTTTTCAGATCAGGCACACATGCTGCTGGGAGAACCTCCAGAACAGAATGGTGAAGAAGGTTACGGCATCAAGAAATTATACTGTAAATATAATTCAAAGTTATATCACAAATATAACGCAAGGTTTGTCTTATTTACAACATCATTGCTACATTACCAGCCTGAGCAGCATGGTACTCCAATTCTGTTCTCAGTTCTGCCAATGTGACTCAGTTTCCCCATCTGTAAAGTACTTGTGATAAAGTGTATCTACTTGTGTAAAACAATTTGAGACCTTTGAGTGAAAAAGGCAATAGGAATTGTGTTTAATCTTGCCATATAATGTAATGCCATTTATTATTGGATGCAGTTATAGCTATTTAACTCTGCAAGTTTGCTTTACAGCTCCTTGCTATTGCCGTACAAATAATGGTTTGTAAAACCACAGCATTTTCTGAGGTCTAGGATGGTATCTGTGAAGTCTGGCTGGCCAGGACTCTTAACAAAGGAGGTTTTAATATTCATATTAGTTTTATGTGGAATCTCTAACTAAAGCCGCAATGTAGCAGTGAGCCCAATGCCAGCAGAGACTGAGCCTGGCTACAGCCTGCTTAGATCTGAGAGCCAGCAACTGTAAGAACAGGTTGTCCAGACAAGCTGTGGCTGCTTCTCCCTGGAAGTGTTGAAGGCTAGGTTGGATGAGGCTTTGAGCAACCTGGTCTAGTGGAAGGTGTCCCTGCTGATGGCAGGGGGGTTGGAACTGGAGGAGCTTTACGGTCCCTTCCAACCCAAACCATTCCATGATTCTATTATAGATAGATAGATAGATAGATAGATAGATAGATAGATATAAATTAGCCCAGCCAATGCAATGGTGGAAAATAGAGAATTTTTCTTTCGGTTATTGAACTCCAGGCCTCAGTAAAGGTTTTGATCTAATGGTGCTTTATGAACCTCTCCAGCCAAAACGTGCTACAGGAGAACGCACCACGCGCCCATCCATGCAGACATGCCTGACACACCCCCGCGGGTGTCGAAAGGTGCGAGCCCCGGTGCCCAGGGCGCAGGGTGCCCATCTGGGGCAGGGATGGGTGTCTGTGTCCCACAGGAGGGAGGGCCTGCGCCCCCAGCACC